>NW_022196891.1:35346807-35362542 GCF_008632895.1 Mastomys coucha | reverse complement strand
CATCTGTGTGGAGAGTGGTGAGCCTCCTGTGCACATCTGTGTGGAGAGTGGTGAGCCTCCTGTGCACAGAGTAGCTTTGCTCCCTTTGCTCTGCAAGCTGGAAGACCTGCATGTGCTTTGTTACAAATCCTCAGCACTTCCTTCCTTCACCTCATTCCACTCTTTTTTTTTTTTAACCTTAGCATCTGATCTCAATCTGTCATCTTTGAAGAAGTCCCAGAGGCAAAATTCTTCTAAAATTTTACCCTAAGCCCCTGTTGCCCCTATAACTCACTCAGAGCAGCTATCTTACCCTAGGTGTGAAATCTTTACATAGCAACTGATGTCCCACTGCATGCTTAGAAACAGGCAGATTGCTAGCCCACAGTTTTGTATTGTTTATGGCTGTGTAATCTTGAGGAATCATAAATCAGGAAATCTAAAGCAACCCACAAAAGAGAGTACAACCAGGGATCCTGAGAGTGTCTGAGACAAGTAGAGTTTCTGAGACAGAACAGCAACACAAAATGAATTATGATTATTCCAACTTAATATAATCCCCTTATATGTTTAGACTTCCAGGTCATTATAATAAATGTATCAATGCCTTATTGCTAATAATAAAGATTTGGTTATACATAAACAGTAGAAATATGTTTTTGAAGTTGATAAAAGAAATGAATCTAAGTCAAGACAAGGTTCATGTCTACTTCTAGTTCCATGAAATTTCTATAGTGAACAAAGGAAGCTGCTTGGCTGTATAGATAGGAGTCCAAGTCATAGATATAGTATTACAAATCTATTAATTTCAATTCATTTAAAAATGAAGAACTAGCAGGGCGGTGGTGGCGCTCGCCTTTAATCCCAGCATTTGGGAGGCAGAGGCAGGAGGATTTCTGAGTTCCGAGGCCAGCCTGGTCTACAGAGTGAGTTCCAGGACAGCCAAGGCTATACAGAGAAACCCTGTCTCAAACCCACCCCCCACAAAAATAAAAATAAAAATAAAGAAGTAATGGTTTAATTATTTATATATTCAGAAAGAAATTTATTTTTACTTTTAATTTGAGTGAGAAAAGGGTAAAAATAGAAACAGGAGTTATATATTTTGGTTGTCGAAATGATTTATATATGCATATGTATACATATATATTATGTAATATACATACATAAATATATACACATATACATATGTATATATATAAAACTGCCTTTAAAACCATTTTCTTTTAGGAGGTATTAGAATACATGCAATATGATAACAGAATAAGGAAAGGTAATCTGGATAAGGAGAGGGCTAGCTAGAGGGGGAAGAAGGAGTCGTGGAAGGGGCTAGCTAGAGGGGGAAGAAGGAGTTGTGGAGGGGGCTAGCTAGAGTGGGAAGAAGGAGTTGTGGAAGGGGCTAGCTAGAGGGGGAAGAAGGAGTTGTGGAAGGGGCTAGCTAGAGGGGGAAGAAGGAGTTGTGGAAGGGGTATATTAAAAAACTTACACTGGCACATATGTATGAAAATACTATAAGAAATGTATTAATTTATATGCTATTCTAAAAGATTAATGAAAACTTATTTATATACACAGTTAAAAATTTAAAAATTCTATAGGTTAAACAACCCTACTACAGTGTTAAATAACACAGAAAGACAAATGCAATAACTCTATCCAAATAGGGTTATTTTGGGAAACGTTCTAGTGTTTGCCTCCCATGCTTTTAGAGAGCAGATTATCCCATAAGGCTGATGGATATGTACGGGCATGCCTTGGTGCCGCTTGAATGGTATATGCAGTGTCAAATTCTCAAGTCTTGGAAACAACACTATTTTATAAGTCTCATTCTCTGAGCTTCTTATTTTACACAATACTGGAGCACAGAGATAGTTCAAAGAGGAAAGAAAAAAAACCTCCATAATTGGGACGTCAGCCAGTGGTGAATTTCAGAGGCAGAATTACAAAGGCTGGTGAGGCTGTTTATGATTGACTAGGCTCATTGTTTTAAGGCATGTGGAGACTGCTTTCAGTAATACCTTTGGATTCAATGGGGGCACTATTCCACATCTGATTTTACTCACACCATGGGCTTCCAAGCAGCTTGAACATTAGCACCCAATTGAACTGCTGAAAAAAATTACTGAGGTATTTCATACTTCTGTCATTAAGTAGAGCAACCAAAGATGGAAGAAATGTACATTGTAAGCAGCCAGTGCTTAAATGTGAACAAAGGGGGTTGGAAAGAGGAGAACAGTATCGGCTTTCACTCTTTTCAGTGAATGTGTTAAGGACAGGGCTTTGGAAATGTAACCCAAGGCAGGCCTCTCAACGCAGTATGAGGAAATACTAAAGGTAAACAGAAGTACTTATTGTCTTGCTTTCATTCCAGTTAGGAAATAGACCACTGCTCTGACTGTCCATGCCTGAGTGGATCTGGTACTTTCTAAAGCTGGAACGGAGAACACAGAAGGAAATCTCCAAGACGAGATGGATGGAGATAGAGTGCAAAAATTAAGCACACTTCTTTGAAATCTTTCCATCTAGTGGTATAAAATGACAGGATATTCATAACCTCTATCTATTTTCAGATCGATACAAAAGCATATGCTCACACTACCAAGAAACCTACAATTAAAACTCTCTTTGAGAATCAATTACTTTATTGACCTGGGTCTCTGACAGTATAGATATTGGTGCTTGCCAACTGTGGTGATGGCCGGAGGTGCGCACTACCGAGGAAATTGCATTTGTGAAATGACTTCACAGTTTGGCTCCACAGGAGAGGGTGTAACTTCTTAATATATTCCCCACATTGTTCCTTTTGCCCATTGCATACTGGTTTGACGTTTGTCAGAGCAAAGAAACAAATTCAGTTGAATTCTGATGAGCAAGGAAATTGTGATGTAAATCCAAGCAGCTATTTGGACCGATTGCTTCCTGCTTTGCACAAGTGTATCTCAGTGTCTTCTATTTAAGATATGTCTCAAAACATCTCTTCAGTTTCAGCACCACTGTAAAAATAGCCATAGTCAGTATGGCACTATTATAACCATAAGCTATATCCCCAAGCTATCGTAACCCAATAATTGGGACACAGTAACATTGTATCTCTGCAATTCTGAATTCTAGGGATTTGATGTGAGGATAAAATTAGGATGGATTTAACTGTCTTTAATGGAAGCTTCATGTGCTAATAATCCACAAACGATTGCAAGGAGTCACTAGATGTGGAAAAAAAACTCGCTAATATGTTTCATGGGTGCTTTCAAAGCATCCTATTTACTCTCTGACACTGTAGAGGTACCACAAGCCAAGGCCAGAGAAAAGTGATCTCCCTTGGGCTGTCTGCAGTCTGCACTCTGACTTCCTCCTCTTGGCCCAGTTTAGTGCAGACATTTCAACAGCTTGGCTAAGCCTCATCACGGTTTGGCTGCCAAGCTTGGTGGCTGCCAGGCTCGCTAGTAGCTTTTTAAGTACAGCTGTTAGCAGTACTATGTTTGAATCAAGAAGACCAGACCTTTCTGGTCTACCCCACTGGCCAGGTTCTCTCTCAAAGGAGAATTATTTTTAATATTACTTCATCATTCTTCATCAGGGAAACATTTTTTTCCCCTCGTAAGTTTCTTTCTTTATGGAGAAGTTATATTTATGCCAGAACTGGTATGCAACATCTGTTTCAGGTTAGTTTATGGAGAGATGGTTTTGAGAATAAATACTGTTGATAATTTTTTTTTTACGTGGGGCCAGCAGATATATAAGAAGAAGAAACAAAAAACCCTTGAAGATTTGGTTATGAACTGAGAAGTTTTAAGTATGATATCCAGATACCATTTATAACCAAGTTAATCTGATATGTAATATATGTGCCGCATGATAATTATGTATAAATACTGAGTTATTCACACAAAGGGTTATAATTGATCAGAGCATGAAGCTAACACAGCACTTGGGGAGAAAGCTCCGAGGAGAGATGAGTGGGAAGCAGTTTAAGCTACTTCTGCTCTGTGTCCTGAGCCAGAGGAAGGAGCCTTCCTGGGCAGGCTTCTCTGGTTTTCCATTAGCATTTGCTCTAGGCCAGGAGGCTGGCTGCTGGCGCCTGGGAATAACCTTGCCTACCCACAACAAAGGTGATGTAAATTTAGAAAGAAAAAGTCCAGTCTCTACTGTTTTGACCCTCTTCCCAGCCTTTGCAAGACTGTATACTATTGATCTGTAGCTATGAAGCCTTTACAAGTAGGAAAAAAAAATAGGACACATTACATTAGTGTAATACTTTGAACATCGTAGAACACCAAAGGATTCTTCCTAGATAAAGGGTTTGCAGCCACTAAGGATGTGGGAGCTAAATTTTGTCCAATTTGACCCTCACTCAGTGTTCTCTAAGTAGAGTGTTTGCTTATCAGTGGACTATTCTGTATGTAGATAAATTGGTTGTGTTCTTAAATTGGGCCACCTATCAATCTATATTTTCTAAAAAGATAATATCAAAGAGAGTAAGAGCAAGCTCTGACCCGTGCATCTGGTCCCAGGTTAAATTTTACTTCGAAGGTGTCTTTTAATCTTTCTGTAAGCTATGCCTATGCATGACAACTCAAGTAACATTGTTCCTATTGGCTGATTTGGTATGATGTGACCATATGATAGAGTTCAAATGCTGACTTATTGGCTCCTCGCTTCCTCTCATACACCATATTCAATATGACAGAAAACCTTGTTGGTTCTATCATGGAGATATATCTGAAATCTGTCTGGTTTTGCTAGCATTCTGGTCTAAGCCTGATCAGAATGTTTTACACAGACCATTATTGTTTCTTTTTAAACTTCTAGTTGCTTCATGCTCCACTTTATTCTCCACAGTTCCGTTTTCTCTCAACTTACTCCTGGAATGAATTTCCACTTTATTCAGAATAAAATATAAGAGTTCAAAGCTCCACATCTGTCCCTTTTTTGGTAGTTCACCCCTTCTTATTCCGCCAGCCACTCTCCCTTGCTCACTGGGTTGGATTCTCCCTGCATTGGCTTCCTGGCTGTTTCCCCAACATGGCGAACCCATGCCAGATAGGGTGATTTCGCATTTCCTAGGTGAAACATTCTACTTCCTGACAGTCACATGACTCCTTTTTGCACTTCTTCAGCTCTCTGCTCAAATTCCAAGTGACTTTTCCCGTAAATGTATTTAAAGGAGCTTTATTTCTCTATGAAATAGATATAAAAGATATTAGGTAATTTGGACTTCCTCACTGGAGTTCAGTTTTACGAAAGCAGGGCTCTTGTATGGAGCTGATCACTGAACCTCCATCTTAGAACTCCACCTGGCAAATCCGTACCGTTTAAGCACTTGCCCCAACGTCACCTCTTGAAATTTAGTTTTCTTTCTAAAATTAACGTTTGCATTTTTTTCTAATTATATTTCACATACTTGCATTCGTATGTGTGCCACACTGCAGTATGGATGTCAAAAGACAAGTTGTGTGGGTCTTGGGAATCAAACTCCTGAGCCATCTTGCTGGACCAAACTTTCTAAATCCTGCCTCTATTGTTTTAACCCATTTGAGCTATAATACCGTTTTTGTTGTTGTTGTTTGGTTTGTTTTTATTTATTTATTTTTTATGTTTTGGCTCTACTTTCCTTGGCAGGGGAATGAAACCAGAGAAAGACCTACTGATACTAAATGATTACGATCTGTGCCCAAGCATGCTGCTATATCTCATCTACTGTTTCTAAGGAGAGGCGTTAAAGCTGTTCTTCCAAGAAAGACCATGATAAGTTAAGTGACTGACCTCCGAATGATTAGAATCTAGGCATGGCAAACTCTACACTGCCTCCTAGCTGTCCGCCCCAGTAGTTCAAATCTGGTTAGTGGAACAGTAGGAATCAAAAGCTTTTGCTTTTCAACAGCTTCATGTAGTAAGAAGAGAATCATGTTGCAAATATGTGACGTGTAAACTAATTTGTGTAAAGTAATATTTTTGTAACGCCACTTTATAAGTGTGCCTGTATCTCAAAGATTCTGCATACTGCACCACCTAGTTCGACTTTCGGAAGCGCCCTGAAAGGCATTCTCAACGCTGGGACCCTAAAAACTAGATTTGCTTAGCCAGACTCCGGGACAACTCTCGTTTGCCTGCACTGACACGGTGTAGAGGCAGCTTAAACCACTTGGTAAAAGAGAGTGGGATCAAACTACGCCGATCTGGAGGCAGGGGCCGACTGCCGTCAGCGAGGCACACCCCAATTCTCAAGAAAGTGGCAGCGTGGGCTCCAGAGCAGGGTGCGGGCGCGGGGAGGGGCCTGCGGCGGCCCGCCCTCTCCTCGGGGATGCCGGGATGTTTACCCTCCTGACAGCCGCAGCGGCCGGAGGAGGAGCGGAGCCGGGAGGATGGGCCGCTGCTAGGCTCGCAGTGGGAAGCGCCGGCCGAGCAGGGTGGGAGCCCCAGCCTGCAGCGGCGCGGGGAGAGGCGATCGGCCGGGGATCCCGCACCCCGCAGCTCTGCATCCCGCGTGGACCGAGCTGCCCCGGCGCCCCGGTGAGTTTGCACGGCCCGGCCGGGTGGGGTCGGTGCGGGGAGCGGGCGGGCCGCGTGGGGCCTCGGGCTCGCGTGTCCCAGAGGATCGCCCGGGACGCTTGCCACTGGCGGAGCGTGGTGCTGGCCGCTGGCTGCAGGAGCTCAGACCCCGGGCGCTTCGACCCCCGGGAAGCTCCACCGCCGCGGTGGTGGAGGCAACAGGTCTCCCGGCTCCGACAGGAGGAAATCCAGCGAAGACCCGCCTCCGGGCCGAGCTCATTGGTCACCTTGGCTATTTACCGCTCGCGGATTGGCTCAACCGATTCGGCTGTAACCCTGTTTAGAAAAGTGAAGTTCTTGGACAAGGAGTGGAGCGTGAGTGGTGGGGTAGTCGGGTCGAGGACCTACCTATTGAGACCGATCCAGGGCTGGGATGCAGCAGAGTATGTGCTGAGTTACAATGGGGCGAAGGTGAAGTTAGAGAGGCCGTGAGGGATGCTGGTGAGCAATGTCGACTGGTGCTAGAGGCCTTGGAAGACCCTCAAGAGATGCATTTATTGACTCACATACTGTACTAGAATAGCCTGTCTTTGCCCGGGCTAAACACTAAGAATATACTTACTTTAGAGTAAGATACGTTTGTGCCCTTTACAATTCTGGTGATGGAACTGAATATAGCAAAAACAATCTCGAGATGAAATGACTTTTTTTCTTTGAGATCACTAATCTTAAAGGTTGTAATTAAAAACAATTAGATGCTCGCAGTTTGTAGAGCATTATTAGGACCACTCTTCAGTTTCTCCTCCAAGGAATCTGCAGTTCTCAGTAGGCGCGTTGCCTACAGCCATTCACGATGGTGTGCTTTGGTAGGTTGCTTTACAGAATAACATTCCGAATAAGCATATTAAAAATCTGTTCTCTTCTAGACGATGGGATGTTGATGTGATCCAAAAAAGATTTAGTACCCGCACTCAAAAATTTATAGTTTGGGACAACCGGACAAACTCTCAAAATGATGAATACACAATACAGCTTGCGGTACTTTGTAGCATTTCTCACTAGTATTCATGGCTGCAGTAGTTCGTGATGGCCAGTGCACTTGCATGCAACCTAAGCAGTTATTTCATCGTCACAGCCCTTTGCCACCACTCTGAGAGATCCGGTCCATAATTCTACATCCCAAAAAGTTGTATCTTCTGCTTTGGCTGGCGGGGAGAACTTTACTTCTTAGAGGGGCAGAAAAGTGGATGATGGGAGGAAGGCCTGCGGAGAAAGAGGGAAAGGGACTCTGGTACGGAGTGGAGGGCCATCTGGACCCAGTGACCACGCAGTCCTCAGATTCCAACGTTAGGTGGGAGTCCCCGCCCTTCTGGGCACTGACAGCCACTGCAGCCAATGAACGGCGAGGACACCCGGCTCAGGAGGGCGGGTACTTCCTACTGCTGCCCTGGACGAGAGAGGGAGGCCAAGTTTCTCTGAGGATGTGGGCTGGTGGAAAGAAGGGTTGAGAGGTTCAGTCTTGTGAAATCAGTGCATGAAAAGAGAGGAGGGAGCTCTGGTTTTCATTGCGCTCTTTGCTAACTTTAAAGATTCGGGCTCAGCTTGAAGTCACCTCTTCCACCGAAACCATAGAAACCATAGCAGATAAGAAACGAACATGGTCAGCAAATTAAATATAGTCCTTGACTGACTGGGGCTTTTGCCCGAGAGCATGTGAAACTGAAAACCAAGAACTACCTAGAAGAAATCTCACCAGACACTTTTATGGCAGCTTGACAATTTTAATACGGCTAAGACAATCATTAGCTTTAAGAATCAAGACTGCATTTTCAGACGAACAGACCTATTTTGTGATCTGAACTACTAAAGTTTATCTGGATAATACCCGTCTCCCGCCATTCCTTTCCCACAATCGCTGTCTTCACTGGACACTTAGTTTCTCTCCAGCCTAGTAAAACAGAAGAAATCACCTGTTATGATGGCTGAACTCGCGGAGGCGGTGAGCAGATGCTGCTGACGTGTCTTTTCTTACTAAATTAAAACCCAGCACCTCAGTTTCAAATAAACTGAAGTGCAGAGCAATTACACTCTGCCAGTACTCCCCCCCCACCCCCCCCCGCAGTTCCAGGCTTCTGGTGATTTCAGTTGATGCCTCTCAGCCCTGGCTTACTACAAACATTAAGTATTGAGCATTTACTAAAATAAAAAAGTAAAATTCCTGTGATTTTTTTTCTCTTTCTTTCTTTCTTTCTTTCTTTCTTTCTTTCTTTCTTTCTTTCTTTCCTTCTTCTTCTTCTTCTTCTTCTTCTTCTTCTTCTTCTTCTTCTTCTTCTTCTTCTTCTTCTTCTTCTTCTTCTTTTTTTTTTTTTGGTTTTTCGAGACAGGGTTTCTCTGTATAGTTCTGGCTGTCCTGGAACTCACTCTGTAGACCAGGCTAGCCTCGAACTCAGAAATCCGCCTGCCTTTGACTCCCAAGTGCTGGGAGTAAAGGCCTGCGCCACCACTGCCCGGCTTAAGTCGATTTTATTATTAAAAGAATTTTTAGGGCAGCTGTTCTCATTTTCACCTTTTTCTTTTCAAATATTTGACTAGTGTGTGGGCAGACATTTTACTTCACAATCTAAACTACTGTGCAGTTAGTTAACAAGCTTACTTTAGTTCTGAAGGTGTGTGAAATTTATAGTTTAGAACTATATGACATGGGTAGTTGCTATTTACTCCGAATTGCTTTATGTGCAGTTCTACAAATATTGAAATGTTTTTCTAAGAACCATCTCTTTATACTTTTGAAGTTGTTCCATTTTAATTCTTCCTCCTAGAATTTATTTATCCATGGAGATTGTAGCTGATATAATATTGGTGATATATCAGCATATGCATTTGTGGGACATAATTTTACAATTTGCAATTTACAGTTTAACATTTTTTTCTTGACATAGGGTTTTACTTTGCAGCCTATGCTGGCCTGGAACTTACTTTGTATCCATCTCAGGCTAGCTTTGAACTCACGGTATACTCCTGCCTTAGCTTCCCAAGGGCTGAGAATATAGGCATGAGTTACTGTCCTTGGCTTAGAATTTTTAAACTTATGTAACTTATATAGCTGCAAAGTTTCTAAACTACTTCATCAGTAGTTGGAAAATATCAGTTGTCATTTTCCAACTGATAGTTTGATTATCCCTGTGGTGTTTAACATATTTCTCAAAATATTTTTTGCCTTTTAAAGAAAACAGCTTTATCGTTTATGGTTTTATGGTGAGGGGTGGGAATGAGGACAGACGCTAAGGAACATCCTTTACTTTTTTGATCAGGATAAATGATTTTTTAATCTTTCTTTTAAAAAGCCACTCAGTCATACTGTGTATATAATAACCTAATAGGGTGAGCTTTACTGGAGTTAATAGCTAGCCACAGTGTACAAATGAGAAAAATTTACTGGTTTATAAAAATGTAGAGATGTCTGTTTTATATGACTTAGTGAAAGTGGTCCTTTGTGTATGTTGCCACAGCTCTTGTGTGGATGAGCTACTTTAAACTCCAGGCTGCTTATGTACAGATAGGCTCACAGACTCTAAGCAGTCTCATAATAAGTATTTTTGGCTTTGTGGGCTGTATTGTCTCCCAGAGTTCCTGCTTTTATAGCCACAGACAGTACCCATATATGTGCTTGTAGCTGTGCTCTAATAAAACTGTATTTATATAGAAGATAACATCAAAGGCCAGCACATGAATTCTAAGCCACTGAGTTTCCAACAACAGTGCACTGGGAAAGTTTTTATTCTTAGAACTTGTGTATAATATCCACTATGCATTCCCTGATTTTGCTTATTGGTGTTCATAACCATGTGAACCACTTAGGTTGGTATCCTGCTGTGAAGGGCAAGGGCATAAAAATATTTACTAGACTAGAACAGATGTAGAAAAGATTTACTAGAGAAAATAATCTGCAGGGAGATGCATACTCACAAATGCCTGGAAAGGAGATGGGAGTTGTCTAAAGGTTTACACAGCCTTGGCCTCTGGGTACCCCAGACCCCTTCTGTGACATGGAAATAGTGTGTGAGTGGGTGCTGTGTCCTGCTTCCTCCTTAGGAAACTCAGATAGGAGCCAATGACAGCCATTTATCTGCTTCTTAACTAGTGATAGTCCGCCCATGAGTGAATTCTGACATGCTTCATTCATTAGTGTTCTATTCTAGCCTACTGTTGGTTTGACTGTTACCTTTAGAGGGCATTTTGGGCATGTGTGATTTAGTAAGCCTTTTAAAAAAAAAATTTGTAAAGAGAAATGAAAAAGGGAGAATGGAAGTAAAGGGCTGTATTCTAGACAGGGTGAGCCAAGGAGCTGAGGTGTGGGAATGGGAGTGCCAGTGCAGCTTGGGCTAGAAGCTGTCTCAGACAGCAAGCACATCCACTACCGAACACCACCTCCAGCCTCCCCCACCCCCCACCCCCCAAAAAAAGAGGAGGGAAAGAAAAGTGGACTTAGTCTTTCTAATGAAAAAGGAAAATAATAAATTACTGGAAGGGGCCTATTGTCAAGGAGCGTGTGGCCATGGGGAGAAATAAGGCCTCCTAGTTAGTCTAAGAATGAATTTTGGGCTGGCTGGGGTGCGAGTATTGAGAAGCAGTGGAATGCAATGGAAAATGAAACACCTTGCAAATCACACAGTCGAATTTGTTCGTCTTGGCTGGGAGTGGACCTTAGGTGTAAGAATTTTGACTCTGGAAGTCCTCAGGGAGGCCAGGTGGAACCTGGGGCATTTTAGAGCTCGTGGCCAGTGGCCTTCAGCTACAGGGAACATCTTTATCTGACCCTCCTGCATGTGTATTCTCTTTGGCTGTGTTTACCTTGATGTGGAGAAGCCCGATCCCAATCCCAATGCCCTAGATTTGTCTCCTCCTCTTCCTCCTCCTCCTCCTCCTCCTCTATTTTTTTTTTTTTTTTGGTTTTTCGAGACAGAGTTTCTCTGTGTAGCCCTGGCTGTCCTGGAACTCACTCTGTAGACCAGGCTAGCCTCAAACTCACAAATCCACCTGCCTCTGCCTCCCAAGTGCTGGGATTAAAGTCCTGTGCCACCACTGCCAGGCCCTCCTCCGCTTTTAATCACCTGTGTTGAGTAGTCTTAGTTTGTACAGACTATAATTTTTTCAGCTCTCATCAGCTTGCTTTGACTTGTAAATGAGAACATCTTTGTAAGTGCAGAATAGTAGGTTTCATTTCCTCCATTTCTCTATTCATAGAACTATCAGAGGACGGAAATAGCCAGCAGACTTCTGATCTTGCTTGGCCTGGCCTTGTCTGATGAGGGTGCCTCACAGTTTGGCAGCTGCATCTTCCTCTGCTTAAATTCTCCCTTCCCTTTGCCCTGTGATTTCCATATTTATAATTTAATGCTTGCACATTTGAGATAGCATTTTAATGATTTCTTTAAAGCGAAGCTGGCTGCATCAAGGAGGAAGTTGCTACTCTAGGTGCCCCAGACCCGTACCCTAGTCATTCCCACTACAGAACTGGAATCACTGAGCCCTGGGACACTGTAGCTATGTGAGTTTCTTAGAGCTGCTGTAACATACTGCTAGCTGGCATCATAAAGCAAATTGGACTGATTCCATTCCAGTTTTGAAGGATGGACATTAAAGAGCAAATTTCTCTTTGAAGGTTAGGGAAAGTGTATGCTACACGTCTTCGTTGTCGCCTCTTCCTCCTCTTCTTCCTCCTCCTCCTCTTCCTCTTCCTCCTCCTCTTCCTTCTCCTCTTCTTCCTCCTCCTCCTTCTCTACCTCTTCCTCCTCCTCGTCCTTTTTCTCCTCCTCATCTTTCTCCTCATCTTCCTTCTCCTCCTCCTCTTCTTCCTCCTTTTCCCCCTCCTCCTTCTCCTCCTCCTCTTCTTCCTCCTTTCCCCTTCTCCTTCTCCTCCTCTTCTTCCTCTTTTTCCTCCTTTCCCCCTCCTCCTCCTTCTCCTCTTCCTCCTCCTCCTCCTTCTCCTCTTCCTCCTCCTCCTCCTTTTCCTCCTCCTCTCCTCCACCTTCTCCTCCTGTTCCTCCTCTTCTTCCTCCTTTCCCCCTCCTCCTCTACCCCCTTCTGCTCACTCTCCTTCTCCTTCTGCCTTGGTGGCCGACTTTGTCTTTACTTGGTTAATAAATGCATCACTCAAATCTGCTTCTGTCACATGGTAGCATCTCTGTATGCCTGCATCTGTGTTTTCTTATATAAGGTCATACTAATGGTCACATCTTTTTAAGGTTGATGTTGGATCAGTTTGGGAGGCTACAGTGTTTAGTGTCAGAGGAGTCATGGGAGAGACTTGACCATGATTGGCAGGAGTGTGTAATATGGCTTCTTCATAGCTTAGTGATGCTGGAGACAGATGAGGGACCAGAAGCAGGGCCAGGCTTTAACTCTGAAGATACTCTTCCTCCCCAAAGGATATACACCTCTACAAGCTAGACTCAATGTCATGAAGGATCTACCGTCTCCCAAAACAGCACCATAACTGGAGATGAAATGTTCGAACACATGAACCCACAGGGAACTTTTCACATTTAAACTTCAGCATTCTGAAGGGACTCCCATAAGTTCATGGCTATCTCACAGGTCAGTCTAACTTAGTTCCAAGAGTTCCAGCATTATTTAAAAGTCCAAAGTTTTAGCTGTGAACTCCTGTAAAATGGAAAATCTACATCATGTGTATTCAGTATACAGTGGCACAAAGTAAGCGTCATTTAAAATGGGAGGGATGGGGCACAGCAAGGAAAGATTCCAAGAGAAACATGGAGAGCAAAAAACAAAGTCTGGAATTCCCTATCCTGCACCTGGTCCCTTGGTGGCATCCTCTCAACATCTGTGGGCTTAGATAACCCTAGTGGTTTGGCTCTGCCATTTGTCATACTGTGATTTTCTAGAGTTCAGTCTACACAGTACCTGCAGCTTTTCTCTGTAGACATTGTTATGTTCCTGGCATCTCCTATATTCCAGGGTCTCCGTTGGCAGTCTAGGACTTAGACTTCACAGTTATAGAATTGTGCATTGTCCTCTCAGTCCTTCAGAGGGCCTAATTTTGCATCACACTGTACCTCTAATCTTCCTTGCACTTAAAAGTTAGTGATGATATTTTTATTTCTATTCTTTACTTCGATTCCTTGCTATATGAAAGATTTTGAACTTTCTGAGGCTTTTGTCCATAATGGCAGATTTTAAGCTTGTGGAAGGGCTGTATCTTTGGCGATCAAGACGGGCATTGTTTTATAGATTTATAATAGGAATAGTATTCTACTGAAACAGTGAAACCAATGTTCCGGAACCAGGCTTTCCATTTCTCATTATTATTTGGTAGTTTCCCTGAGGGGACTGCAAATGTCTAACTTACTAAATCATGTATTTTTAGAAGTAGAAGGAAGCTGCCAAAGTCTAGATTAGACTTCTCATTGAATGTGGGAATAAGCTAAAACCCAAGGGTGCGGCTTCTCACCTGTATCACATTGGATCCCATTTCTCCTGATGGACAGCTTCCCCTTTTGCTTGGTCTTTGCTTTCTAATAGTGGTGAAGTCTGTGGAAGCTGCACAGGCTCCTGATGATATGCAGTGTGTTTTTTTGCCCCAACTTAGCAAATTCTTAGTGTTTTGTTGGTGGCTCTTGTTTGCTCAGTAAAAATTTGTTGAGAGACAGGGAACATTGTCCCCCTTTCAGCACCCATGTTAAGACCTTAACCACTTTATTCAGTCTCCGATATCTGAATGCTGAAGTGTGCCCTTGTGAAGTATTTCTGTTGCAGGAGAGAGGGGGCGGGGAAACATTAGGACTTGATGCTCTGTCAGTTTAAGGAAGAAGAAGTGGCCAGGATGGAGTCTTGTTCTAGGGAGGAGTCCTTGCTTACTAATAAGGACAGGAAAAGTCAATGTTCCTGGGTAGTCACAGCTTGTCTGCTCAGATGCCTTTATTAGTAAAAGTCAAGCATTGTTACTTAGTATATTGAAAGTTTAAAATAGCCACTCATATTTGCATTGCTAAGTTCTTCTTTTTTTGCTGTGTTTCAGACACCAAACAGTGCTTAAGTTTTCTTTACTTCTTTAGTCAGTGATTTACTCTTAGAAATTGTGTTAGGTGTATTCATTGCATGTGATCCCTGTGTGTTGACAGTTCTTGTCAAGTAGAAATGGATCAGATCCATCCTATGGGATCTCGTGATTCCTTGAAATAGTACATTGTAGATTTACATAATTCATTTGTAAATTGTAAATTGAAAAATTTATACGGCTCTTCAGAATTGTTTTCTGAAGCTGTGGTCCTCGGAGTGCCCGTGTTAGAAGTTCTGATTTGATGATCATGAACTTTGGTATCGGAAGGATTGTTCTGTGTTGGAAATGAGCATTGTCAAGACATCGTGCAGATGACTCTGAAGCTGGGATCCCTCACACCCCAACAGAGAGTGCTCTGTTGTAATATCTTTTTCTTTTCATTATAATGAGAACTCTTTCCTATTGCAGATGTGATTTCTGTCAAGCCTATGCCACATCTTGGCTTAGCGTCCATCTAGCCGTCAGACGCTCCTAGAGTATGTCAACAATGCCTCCTCTCAATATGGATGAATATTTTGAAATCATTCTTAGGCTATAAATTCCTAAATAAAGAAGATAAATGTTGTCTAAATAACAACTGAGCAAAGCAGAGAAACATACCACTTTGGAGAAGGTGAAAGAAAAAAAGGAGCCACGCCAGCTTTAGCTTGTCCTGCCCGTTTCCTAGTGCGCTGCTTTTAGCTCGTCCTTCCTGCTTCCTAGTGCGCTGCTGATGCTGCGTTGTTCCAGAGCTTGCAGTTCAGTGTGAAAGCTTACTACTTCCCTCGCTCCCAAGTCACTTTATTCATATTTTGCATAAGAGCAAACTTCCTTTGCTTTGCCCCGTAGAGCTTTTGCCTCTAGCTCTGGAGGCTAGAGACCTGCCTGTGCTTCCCTGCCGTGTTACGTCGGAGTTTTCTGCCTTGAATGTCTGGCCATGCTGGAAAGCGTTCAAGAACATTAGGACGAGTAGCTTGCTCCTCCCCACCTTTTCCATGACTGCCTACTTTCCACTCTGCTTTGATAACATGTGACTACTACTTGGGTTCCCCAGTCTTCTCTCCCTGCGTCTAGAAACAGGCCTTTGGTTACGCAGTTCGTTGTCTAAGAACGCCCATTTGGTCATTTAAAACCTCCTGCCGGTGATTTCTGTTTTAAACATATACTTTATGAACATTGTCGCTCCTTTTTGTTTATGACTATTTCCC
>NW_022196891.1:35344203-35346789 GCF_008632895.1 Mastomys coucha | reverse complement strand
CCCCCCCCCCCCCTTCCCAGATGCTCTTATCAGAGGACTAAGTACAGGTTCATTATTGTATTTTGTCACGTGCCTAGTGCAGGGTTTGCTGATACAGGCTAACTGCATAGCCGTGGAGCCTAGTTCCATGTCTGACCTGGGGAAAGCATCTGTAGAGCTGGTACTGACCCAGGTATGGGTGAAGAGGCTGAGCTGAAAGATCGGGGACTGATACAGTTACGGAGTGGCAGTACATCTGTCTCCTGGAACATGGCCTTCCAGTAGGCAGGGCCTCTTTCTAGGGCTTTCTGCAAGGTCGGTGGACGGTCCATGCTTTTTGCCTTGAAAATTCTGCAGACTGTTTTGCATACATATTTTGAAAATGTTCAAAAGATGAGCCAGTTGGCTGCACACAGTTTGCTGCTAAAGCCAGTTTCAAATCGGGGTGAACTTTTCTGGAGCCCTATTTGCCAGGGCCAGAGCACGTTATCTCTGGGGCCTCCTGGCCTCTGTCAGATGGTTCTGTAAGTCAGACGGCCTTTGTCTCTTATTTTTTCTTCTCGATGTTTTTCCCCTCCTTTTCTTTAGTCTTCCATTCCCAGAGAAATTCAGAGCCTGTTGGTGTATAGCTGAAGTGAACAGAGCTGGTGACATTTGAGGAAAGGGCTGTAAGAGAAGCGAGGAAGAGAATCCCAGTCAGCGGTGGCATTTGGGAGGTATGGGTACAGAAATAGAACCATTGTTGCAAACCAGGAAGAAAAAAGATTCCATTAAAAGGGAGAGAGCAATGCAGCAAATATGAGAAAGGAAGGCAGGTGAGTAACTTTCCATGCCGTTCAGTCATGCAGATTTTTCTGAATCATAAAACTCGAGGCATGTGTCCTGGGTGGCCATCATTCCTGTAGTTTGGGATAAAGGTGGCAAATGAAACATTACGTTTTACCTGTGCAAGATTATTGATCGTAGATAAGAAAGCTGCTAGGTAACGTCTGCATTTGCTGCCTGCGTTTCTGTAAGGGCAGACTATTTAATTAACCCGAGGCCAGAATAGCCTGCTCTTCTTCTGCCAATGCTAAGCTTATTTGCCAAAAAAAAAATTCATGAGGTGCTTCACTCGGAGTCCGACTGTCCTATTCAGACTACACAGTGAGTCTGTAAGATTTTGCTTCAGATGGAAGCAAATTTCCAGCTTTCTGCTTTTTATACTTCAGCTTTATGTGTAGAATGTGAGAGTAAATTAATTATTAGCATTGTATAGGATAACCTGGCTCACCGATTTTCAATGAGGAGTTCATTTCTACATATACTCTGTCTACATATACTGACCTGTCTATACTGACCTGTCTACATATCCTGACCTGTCTACTTATACTGACCTATCTATACTGGCCTGTCTACATATCCTGACCTCTCGTTTTAGATCTGTTTCTGTATTCCCTTGTTTTAATCAACCCGACAGGGTTTCCTTTTTAGGGTAAGCTGACTCGTACTTTCCCTTCCCTTAGCTCTGTCTTTATGCTCCTCTCGCTGTTTTTATGCTGTGTCTGGCACCCCAGCTATCCCATCTCAGTTATTAACGTCATCTTCATCCTTTAATCCTGCTCAGTATGATACAGAAAATTATAAAGAGGCATCTGCTCCTCTGCTTCTGGCTTAGAGAGCTCTCTCTCACTATAGATAGGCTTGTCCTACCGTCGTTCCTGGAATGTCGGTTTCTGGAAGGTGTGAATCATGTCCTGTACACATTTGTGTTTCCTATACAGCCCGGTACCATTCTTGTCAGAACTGGCTGTTCAGGGAACGGCAGATGCCTGGTTCCCAGAGACTCTAAGGAGCAGGGCGGGTGGGTGGGGAGTTGGGGTTGGGCAGGTCCTATCAGTGAGAGAACAAGTGTCCAGAACAGTTGAGCAACTGGTTTCAGGGAAGGAAAGAATAGATGTCAGCCACATCCATACTATGCAGTGGGAAGGAGCCTGTATGCCGTGAATAGGTCAAAGTGTGTCTGTGAGTGCTCACTGTCTGTATGGCGTGAATCAGGTCAAAGTCTGTCTGTGAGTGCTCACTGTCTGGGCATTCAGGGACCTTGACAGGAGAACTGGGGTTGAGCTAGGAACTAGGATTATGTATATCAGACTTGGGCTTAAAAAGAGGAAGGACATGGGTCAGAAGAGATGCTAGCCGGGTTGGTGATTAGATACATTACAGGCATGAGTAAGACATATTAAAGTAAGTTCCTGGAATTAGGCTATAGGCTAAAACAGGACCACAGGTCAGATTTATTTGACTTGAAGCTGATTTATTAAACATTATGAATAAATAAGACGTTCTTTATGTGTATGGAGAAAGATACATCTCTGGGGATGTTTCTTGGATAGCTCATATCCAAGTGATACTAGTAGGCAGCCAGTTAGATCTGTCTTCTGAGTTTAGCAGAGGGCGTGGTCCAGAGCTCAGCCAGTTAGATGTCTTCTGAGCTTAGCAGAGGGCACGGTCTAGAGCTCAGCCAGTTAGATGTCTTCTGAGCTTAGCAGAGGGCGTAGTCCAGAGCTCAGCCAGTTAGATGTCTTCTGAGCTTAGCAGAGGGCGTGGTCCAGAGCTCAGCCAGTT
>NW_022196891.1:35342338-35343848 GCF_008632895.1 Mastomys coucha | reverse complement strand
TCTGAGTTTAGCAGAGGGCGTGGTCCAGAGCTCAGCCAGTTAGATGTCTTCTGAGCTTAGCAGAGGGCGTGATCCAGAGCTCAGCCTGGTAGATGTCTTCTGAGCTTAGCAGAGGGCGTGGTCCAGAGCTCATCCAGTTAGATGTCTTCTGAGCTTAGCAGAGGGTGTGGTCCAGAGCTCAGCCAGTTAAGTGTCTTCTGAGTTTAGCAGAGGATGTGGTCCAGAGCTCAGTCAGGTTCAGTATCTTAGAGAGACAGTGATGGGTCACATGTAGAGAAGATGTGTTCTGGGCCTTTTCCATCTGAGCTCATTTAAAAGGACAGTTTTGTTGAAAGGTAAATCAGTCTTCATGGATGCTAGGGATAACTAAATGATAACTTGTTGCTAGAATTCGCTATGTTGTATAAGCTAAGGTGCTTTCTTTTATGCACCTGAATTCTGTCATTGCTGTCCTTAATAAGTCTTTGTTTTAAAACTCTTAGTCCATGCCATCTTTCTGACCCTTTATTTTTCTGTTGTCAGAGCAATGGATTTCCATAGGTTCAGAAAGCTCAGGTAGTAAGTTAACTGGAGACCAATCATGTAATCCCATTTTGAATGTTTGAACAGATCTTCAGCAGATCCTCCTTATAGGTTATCCAATCCTAAGTACTGAGCCCGTAGTATATATACACGTGAGCAGCACCATAAATAGACTCAGGAGGCTGTGTGTGTGTTGGGGGGGGTATGAGGACACAGAATAGTTGGAGGGGTGGAAAGGATGTAAATACAGTACTCATATATGAAATTGTAAAAAAAATAAATTAAAAATAATATTAGAAAATTAAACAGGATTTAACTACAACAAGATTTTCAAGTTTTGGGTTGACTCCTTTCAAGTCTTTAATGTAATAGCCTAAACAAATATCATCAGAAAAAACAATGTTTTTCTTCCATATTACTTTGAAGTTGCAATGCTTATTGAATAATGTCTTCATACAGTCAGGATTTTACAAAACGAATTTTCTGGAGAAAATGCATTTTCCTTCAGTATGTCTGTGTGTGTTAAAAGGTACATACGTACTCACAGTTTGGTGTTATTTTCTGGTCTTTGGCCAGAAAAACAAGAGGACAATTGCAAGATGCTGGAGCATAGCATTAAAATAATGTGGCCGAGTTTGCTGGGGAAGCAGGCTTAGCAGCTCCCAAGCTAACCTTCTATCATCCCTAGTTCAATTCTGAAGTATAAAGAATGATATGAGAACAGTTGAACTTATTATTCTCAGGAAGTAAATTTTAAAATGTACTGTTTGGCCATGACTTTATAAATATGTTAACAGCTCTTGCTGTGGGGTCAGAGAGAGGCTCGGGGGTTGAGAGCCCTTTCCACAGGGTGGGATTTAGGTCATGAGGTTTATGGCTCCCTGTAACTCTAGACCTGGGGTATCTGACGCCCTCTTCTGGTCTCCAGGGAAAATACACACACACACACACACACACACACACACACACACACACACACACGCACGCA
>NW_022196891.1:35336064-35341813 GCF_008632895.1 Mastomys coucha | reverse complement strand
GTGTGTGTGTGTGTGTGCGTGTGTGTGTGTGTGTGTGTGTGTGTGTGTGTGTGTATTTGCCTATTGTGGAATAGACAAAGAAAGCTTGAAGTTTGGTAGAAAGAAAGTAACAAACTGGCCTTTTTGGTTAAACTTTGATTATGTCCTACTAACCTAATTATTCATTAACTAGACTGTTGCTGTGACTCAGGTCCTAAGAATGTTTTCAGGGCCTGGGCCAGGGCTGATGAAAATGTTCCCTGAAGACAGCAGCAGAAGCTCTGGAGTTCTAGCTTGTCTTCTAAGCCAGGGCCTGTTTTTTTATCCAGGTTTTCGGAGCATCCAGTGAATTATGAGAAGGAGTCAGCAGCTGCCTTATGCCTTATAGTAAACTGTAGTATGTAAAGCAAGAAGAACTGTGGAGGATCCTAAGGCAAGCAAAGAATGTTAAGTTAATAATTATAGGCAGTTAAGCATTTTACAAGCATAAACCGCAACATTTGTAAATTCAGAAATGTTATCATTTTCTCTTTACTTTATTTAGACAGATGTGTTTTTTGCCTTTTTGATATTTTTTTCCATTAGTGAGTGCTTGTTTCAGACCAAAGGTTGTTGGAAAAAAATGGCCTTATAATACATAATTCATACAAATCCAAGTGTTTCTAAGTTGTTTGCCCGCATTCCACAGGGCCCTGCCAGCTTTGTTGTAAGGGAACTCACTACTCTGCATTATTTAGTACAATAAATTCAGTAGAGCATTTTTAATAATCAGGTTTGGAGATGGGTCGAAATTATTCATAATGCTAATTGGGTTGTGAGTGGGTTGTGAGTGTGTGTGTTAGTGTGTCTTGCTTGATATAAGCTAGACTCATCTGGGAAGGGGAAAACCACATTTGAGAACATGCCTTCATCAGATTGTCCTTTGATGATTTGTCTCTGGGGCACTTTCTTAATTAATGATTGATTTGGGTGTGGGCAATGCTACCTACCTTAGGCAGGTGATCTCCATTTGCATAAGAAAGGTAGCTAAAGAAAGTGGGATGGGGGGTGGGTGGACCCTTTTTCAGTTCCTGCCTCCAAGTTCCTAACTTCCTTTGATGGCCTTATAACCTGTAAGTCATCTAACTCTTTCCTGCCCATGTTGCTTTGGGTGTTGATGATAGCAATAGAAAGCAAGCTAGCACGTTCATGTTCATCTGAACTCTTTGTGTCAGTCTGTTTGTTATGAGAAGACCAGGCTTTAGTTGTTGCTGTATGAGCAAATGGTTGTTGTAGGAGTCAGATGAGTGATCTCTGCCTACAGTTAACCTAAACTGACAGAGTCTACCAGATTATCTATCTATCTATCTATCTATCTATCTATCTATCTATCTATCCATATATATATGAGTATATATATATATATATATATATATATATATATATATATATATATGGTAAGTTTCTTTAAAGATCCAAATAGGGATCTTGTCTTTCACATTCTCAGAAGCTATGTGACAGTAAGCAGGATAAGCAGAAGAAACTGTGCTCTCTCTCAGCCTGTATTATTTCACACTTTGGAGGAGCATCCTAACTTAGTCGGTGGCCTTTGCATGGAAGGTAGCATGTGTTTGTTGCTCCTGAGATGAAGATTCGGGATCTTGCTGTGTCATTGCACTTGGACGCAATGCACTTTCCTTTAATGAGGAACAACTGAGAAAGAGGCTGGCCCCTGTTCTTAATCGCCTCAAACTAGATGCCCATATGAATTTGCACTCAGTTTCCTGACTGGTAGGCCAGTGCTCTTTATAATCACTTTTTTTTTCTTCCAGTTTTGTTTATTCAAATATTTATTGGCGTTTGTGTACTGGAGGTATACAAATGAGGAGTAAACATCCAGCTTCTACGTAGTTCTTTCCTGAGAGCTTTAGTAGATGGACTGGACTGCAGATGGACAGATAGCTAAGTCATTAAAGTATGTGATGTAACAGGATGTGTGCTCGTTAGGGTTTTTGTCAACTTGATTCAAGCTGGAGTCATCTGGGAGGAAATAATGCTGTCAAAATGGCCTGTGAATAAGTCTTCAGGGGGGCATTTTCTTGATTAATGTTTGATAGAGGAGGGCCCACCTTTATTAAAAGAGGCAGTGCCATCCCCGGGCTGGTGGTCCCAAGTTGTATAAAACAAGACCAGCTAAAGTGGCCACGAAGAAGAAGCGAATGAACAGCTTCCCTCTGTGGTCTCTGCTTTAGCTCCTACCTCCAGGTTTCTGCCTTGGGTTCCCTTGATGGATTAGAACTAAACCCTTTCCTTCCTGAGATCTGCTTGCTTGCTGGATGTGTATTCCTCATTTGTATACCTCCAGTACACAAACTCCAATAAGTATTTTGCTTAGTCTTGTGTCACACACAGTAACACAGAAGCAAACTAGTAGAAAGGATTACCCTGGGAAGGAATGAGGTTGACTGTGACAGTTAGCTGGTTAGAAAGGCTCATTTAACAACATGGTGCAACTTGTGTCAGAGGAATGTAGGTTTGAAATAACCTTTTATTTAAAGGAATATATAAATGGTGTAGAAAGGCCAGAATGTAGTATTTCTGTGGGGAGAGGATACTGTCAAAGACGTTGTATATATTTAATGAGCACATAGAGTAGGGATTATTACAAAAACCAGGATGATTTATGAGCAAGCGGTAGTACTGGCAACAATCACATGGTCTGAGTTAAGCAGAAAGAGAGATTTGGGAGGTTGAGTTAGTATGCGTTAAGGATGTCTATGAAGGTAAGGGAGTAAATAATAGGGTGGCTGTAACCTAGAGAACTATATGGATTGCCGAGACAGCAATGCAGTCACTAAAAGGAATACAGGATTGAATGGCTTTAGAGTGTGGAAGACTTTTAACCTACTGTGCATGCGCCATTGGACAAATAGATACAGCAATTCCAAATGGTGTTGTGGAGCTACAGGTTTGAATCTCATCAGTATGTAGGAGGCAGGTTCTGTGCCCCTGAAAATGCATGACTATTGATTTAAATAATCAGGGGACTTACTGTTAAAGGAAACCCGAGCAAAAGAATCAGCAGCTATGTTTATTGATCATGGAGCAAAAGATGCATTTTGTATAGGAATGATAAAGTGGATAAAAGTGTCTCCTCATCATGCTCTTCATCTTAGATTCACCTGCCTCACCTGCCTCATTGCAAGTGAGTACAGAGTAATGGTGGCACATGCGTATTCTAGACCAGTGATTAATGAAACCAAGTTACTAGAACCAGACTTTTCATCAAGAAATTGAAGGGGTCAGAGCGTTCTTTTTATTATCACAAAATGTCAAGAGTAATGGAACAGTCACTTCAATAATCTGAAGAAAATAGGGCAGTGGCTAAGAGAATTGTGTGTACAACCAAAATATTAACTACAGATGGTGTCAATAGAGTGATATGTTTACATTTTCAAGGATTAGAGAGATGTATGTTGCACTTTTGGAAATTCCTTGAAGTATACTATTTCAGAACTAAAATTTCTCAGAGGTAACAGTTGGGGACTGGGGATCTCTGAGCAGAAGCTCTGGGGATGAGCATGGCATAAATGCAGATACAGAAGACTCAACAGATACTCTGCTTCACTAGAAAGGGCCCACAATGCCAGAAACAGAGATAGGCTGTGCTTTGAAAGCTCTTAATCTGCCAACTAAGAACTGAGTTTTAGGGAACAGGGAAGAGGATTTGGGATCAGTTTCTTAGCCAGTGTGTGGCTGTATTCCACAGCCTCCAAAAGGAGCAAAAGTGTTGTGGAAGGAGGACTTCAAAAACTTTGCCATCACCATAAGTAGAATATCAACAAGGGAGGCTGGGCTCTATGTTGTTTTTTAAAGCTTGATATGATCAAAACAAGAAAACATGGTCCCCCTGGCAGAAGATAAAAATAATGTGTGCAGGAGGTGATACCTGAAGACACAGCATAAATAAAACATTTATTGCGGTGGAGTAATGGACTTGTTAACCATTTAGATTAACAAACAGTCCTCAACTGAGTGAATTCAGGAGACATTCAAGCCAGGGAAGAAAAATAAAGAAATAGACCAAGGGAACAGACAACAGAAAGGACAGAGGAGTAGCAGTGTGAATTCTACAGTAGAATTAATGAGGGCAGTCATTAGACAGGGCTGAAGGCCTACTTTGTAAATTGCCCAGTGCCCTGAGAAGTAGCACTGTAAGAACTGGAATCATTAAAGTAATATTCTAATAACTGGAATGACAAAAGACATGGGAGCTGCCTTCACAATTAGATTTCTAGAGCTTGGTTTCTTTAAATCTGTGCTTTAAATTTTTATAGTAACTGAATAGAGAACTTCTTTTTTTTTTTTTTTTTAAGATTTATTTTATTTATTTTGTGTGTATGAGTACACTGTAGCTGCCACTTGCTCCGGCGTAATTCACTGTAAATGTCTTCAGACGCACCAGAAGAGGGCATCCGATCTCATTACAGGTGGTTGTAAGCCACCATGTGGTTGCTGGGATCCGAACTCAGGACCTTTGGAAGAGCAGTCAGTGCTCTTACCCGTTGAGCCATCTCACCAGCCAGAATAGAGAGCTTCTAATCCATGTCACTGAATTGCTGTACTAAAACCTGCCAGAACTAAGACCAAAAGAAAACATTTAGATCATATATTCACCAACTATGTCCACCAGACTACCAGTCTTTCCCAAAGCAATAATCTAGATTGAATAGAAATTTATAGCTAGAGCAGTTTGGAAAAAGATGCATAAGCCATCTTTGGGCAGAGTCCAGTGCACTTTAACATATTTAGGAACCTGGTAGCTCAGTATCTTTTAGATTCATTTGGCATGGATGCTGTCCTTTTGTATTTTGAGTATGAAATACCAGTTAAGAAGTCATAGGAGGTTGAAAAAGCGGCCTTTAGAAAGCATGGATATAAGTTTACAAATCTGTCATAGAATTAAAACAATAAAACATGTACTGAGCCTGTGAGAGATGGCTCAGTAGCTTAAAGCACTTGGCGCTCAGGCTGAGGACCAAGTCTCATCTCCAGGAATTACAGGGTCAGGGAAGACAGTCTGCTGACTGCTTTCCGTTGTCAGCCGCACTCCACACTCTCACCTTCCCCCCTACACCTCCCCATGGCACATTGTGACCTCCTCAAAGTAAAGCAATACATGAAATTAAGGAATTTGATAAAGATGCACTTTTTGTAACTACATCACCATATTAGGTTTTGTGGTTTTATGTAGATTTGTAATAAAACAAAACCAAAATGAAATATGTGTAACTATAATAATGACAAGGAATTTATCTGAGCACAAATAAAGATGACTTAGTAGAAAATAGTTACACGGTTCATTGACTTCCTATGGTTTAGTAAGAGGTGTATACTAAGTTTAGAGAAACAGAAAGACATTTACCATCATCTGATTTTTGGCTTCTTTTTTTGTTGAGAAACAAACAAAAGTCCTCAAATCCTTTTTAAAAACAGGGTTTATTGCTGGCTAGGGGTGGTGCGTGCCTTTAATCCCAGCAAGAGCAGTGATTAGGAGGCAGAGGCAGATGGAGCTCTATGAGTTCAAGGCCAGCTTAGTCTACAGAATGAGTTCCAGTTCAGCCAAGGCTACACAAGAGAAACCTTGTCTCAAACAAACCCAACGCAACCCAACCCAACTAAACCACCACAGGGATTATTATTTGACCTGGGATACAGTCGATGCAATATTGTAATTTTGTATAAGTCTGCCTTTCTTCCCTTCCCTTCCCTTCCCTTCCCTCCCCTTCCC
>NW_022196891.1:35318965-35335663 GCF_008632895.1 Mastomys coucha | reverse complement strand
TTTTTTTTTTCTCTTTCCCTCTCTGTGTAGCTCTGGCTGGCCTGGCCTTGCTCTGTCCACCAGGCTGGCCTCAATATCAGATATCTTTCTGCCTCTGTCTCCCAGGTGCTTGGATTAAAGGTGTGTACCAGTGTACCCATTGACTGTGTGCTCTTCATTTGCTATAGTTTGGCTTATTACCCATTCTAATAAAGAACCTTCTTAGGACTCCATTGGTGTAATTATTTAAGTGAAATTTGTAATTTAGCCTTGTATAGGCTTTAGAAAAAAAAATTTTTTCCTGTGAGGTTTTTTTTTTTTTTGTTTTTTTTTTTTTTTTTTTTTTTTTTTTTTTTTTTTTTTTTTAATTTTAATTGTAAAATAGTCTTTCCAGAATTGGGATAGGTGCTCTTTAGGATAGGCTGTTGTATTTGGTTTATGATGGCATAGTTACTAAGAGACTATAGTGACTTAAGTGACTAGATATTCATAAGGATTCTTAAGCACTTAATTCTTAGATATTCATAAGCACTGAAGGAGTCCACCTCTCAGGATACAGGATGCCAAAGGCAACTCCATAGAAGAGAAGTGCTGTATAGGAAAATGAAGGGATTTGGGGACTGAAAGCTGGCCTGGAACTTTCCAGGATGTGGTTGAGTTTTGAACTAAACACACATTTCTGTGGTCTTGGCGCTGTTGTGTAGTTCTGGAAACCCTAGCCTTGACCTGTGGCTTTGAAGAGTTTGAGAAAAATGTTCACATGCAGATTTTTGCAGTTGTTCCTGCCAGGAAGGGGCTTCTGGTGCACTCAGCTCAGCTAATTCCATCTCTGTGTCCTTGTCCCTGTCTGTGTGCGTGTGCCTGTTTGTGTGCGTGTATGCATGTGTGTGTGCGCATGTACATGTGCGTGTGTGTGTGAGTGTATATGTGTGTGTATGTGTGCGCGTGCGTGCATGTGTGTGTGCGCGCGCGCGTGCATGTGTATATGTGTGTGTACGCGTGCACATGCATGCATGTGCGCACGTGCGTGTGCGTGTATGTGTGTTTTCTGTGCGTGCGATTGTGGCTTCTCTCCTTAGAGTTTCTTATCTGGAATCTGGAATCATTTCCTGTTCACTGTGTGGTAATGTTTTCGGAAACCTCCTGTGGAAAATTCTGAAAAATATAAAACAGTCTGTGTATTTTTGCTGGAAGAGTACATATCATCAAAGAGTTTGTAAACCTTAAAAATCAAGGTGGTAGGGCAACTTGATGACTTTTTTCCCCTACTTTTAATAATGTTTTTTCAGTTCAAAAATAGCCTTGCATTAATATCTAAAAGTCTTTACATTTTAGAGATGGTTCATCAGTAATGCAGTCATGCCATAATTTGTATCTTGATGTTAACATTATTATTCTAATTTATTCCAAATGTACACCAAGGCCTGTTTTAACTGCAGGTCCATGAGACTATGAGCACAATTGGATGAGTTTTCTTTCCTTCATAACAATTTACCCCAGGATTAGGCCAGCCTGTCTGTCTCATGTAGGATTGCACAGGAGCTTATGAAAGGCATTGAGACAGGCCCAAGGACCTCCTAAACCTAATAAGGCTCAGGAGCCGTAGAGCCAAGGCCAGACAGACGTAATAATCTTGTTATCACCTAACACATTTCTTCCTTTTTTGGTATATTTTTCTTGCTGATAATTATGACTTTGTAACCCTTTTTATTTATTATAACCAAATGATAATCGTATAGGGAGGTAATCAGAAGATTATGTTGTTTTTGTTTATTAAAGAATCATGATGAGAATATCCTTGAGGTATGTGCAAGAAGAAATTTTTTTAATTCAGAGGAAACATTCATTCACAGCCATGGTAAATGAATGACATCAATATAGCCATTTGCTGAAAATACTTGTGTGAATTAACAATAGGCTTAGGGTGCACACATTTTCAATGTTGACTTACAGTAGGAAAACTGTCTGGAAAACTGTATAAAGTGATGCTCCAAATATACATCCCTAGTGATGGACTTCCTGCTAACGTAAAAAAAGTATGGGGCGTTTGTGCAAGGGACAAGTGTTCGCATTGAGGAGATCTGTTTTTCACACTTTGCTCATTAACTTTAAGTATATGATACTGCCCATGTCTGCAGAGATAACTAATTATAACCTGAAATTTTACAGATCTGCTGTTACCTTTAAATAGTTTAGAAAAAAACTAACAAATGGAGTAAAACTAAACATTAATTTTTTTCTTGTGAGAAAAACTAACTATATGTTTAGTATATTGTACTAAGCAGATAGAAAACTTTATTCTTGACATCTTATATTTCAAATTAATCAATAATTTTCTTTTTCATAGAAACATGTAACTGAGGGAGAATTCCTTTGGGATTAACCACACATCACTTTGAAGGCTGTGCTCTGGGTGGCAGGTGAACCACCCAGAGCCTCTGTATCCCAGCCTGACTCAGAATGTCACTAAATTGAATTGGTGAAACATAAGTTTTTATTCGTGAAGAAATTGAAATTGGATGGAGTTCAGTGACTAGAAAGGGTTGGAGGCCACGTCATCCGGTAGTGACACCGAGGCCATCCGGGTTCAGAGAGAATGGTCGGACACCTCAGACTTGGTGAAGTCTGTGCCCTGTCTCATCTCCTGCCTTCTCCCCCATCAGTGTTCTTTTGTAACACTGGGGTGCCAAGAAGCAGAACAGCTGTGAATGTGGGGCCGGAAACTCCCAAGTTTGTAGGATTCTTAGGTCTCATCCACTGCCCTTGCATCAAGGCAAGAGAAACAATCACTTGGCAATTTATTTTGCCCACAGACTAACTCATAATTTACATCGAGAATATAATTTACTAACATTTAAAATGTCAGCTTTTCTGACTCATATTCTTGCTGCCAGGGTTGGGACATTTGCTTTCAGTGTGTCTTATAAATAACTAAGTTCTGGTAGAGCAGAGACTTCCTTAGAAAGGACAGTTAAGGGTAAGCAGCTGATGGAGAGAGCTCACTAAACTCTGTCAGCTAGTCAAATAATGCTAGACTTTAGCATCATTGCTTTTCTCATGTAAAAGCAAATAGCCATGCATTTAAAACGGTTTTATCCGTTTACTATGTTGAGCCAAATGTAGGTGGATGTTTCAGGTTGATCTCTTCTCATAGAAATAAATAGTGTGGAATAATTAAAAGGTGAACCAGTATGACAAGTCAAGTATGACAAGTCAGTAGAGACTGTCAGAATGATCAGCTTCTAGAAAGTTTTGTGTAATGAACAGGTTTTTTTTTTTTTTTTTTTTTTTTTTTTTTTTTTTTTTTTTGAGACAGGGTTTCTCTGTGTAGCCCTGGCTTGTCCTGGATCTCACTCTGTAGACTGGGCTGGCCTTGAACTCAGAAATCCACCTGCCTCTGCCTCTCCATTGTTGGGATTAAAGGTGTGCACCACCACTGTGGCCCAGCTTGTAATGACCAGTTTTAAATGGAAGACTAAATCCCTGAAGAATTAGAGATGCGTGCAGTGATAGCTCTCACTTACGAACTTAACATTTGACATCCATTAGCATTTCACTACCATTTAGGCTTTTCCTCTTTTTACCTCTTACGCTGAATAACAAGTAGCTCTGTTTTAGCCTGGGTATCTAGATAGAACAGCCTGTTTTAATCTGTTAGGCTGTGAAGTGGTCACACAGCACGGATGTGTATGCTTAGTAAAAAGAAAAAGGGAGGAGAGACAGATTATTTTACATGTTTGCTTTCCTACTATAGACTAATCCCATGGATTTGAGATCAAAATTTGAAATTGTTTTTCTGAGTCCTTCTTTTTGCCAGGCCCGGGACTTTGAATTTCAGTGTGTATTACCAATAATCTGAAAGAAGGCATTGCTGGGATTTGAAGTCTGTGCTTTGAACATTGCCTCTACTTCCAGATTTTAGGAACCGTTAGCTGCGCTTTCTGTCTCATGCTGACTCTCTGTTTACAACATTCACAGACTACTTGAACAAAACATAGCACAGTTGGTAACCCGCAGTAGCTTATTGTGTTCCAGGAAGGCTAATTGTGGAAAAAGCACTGTGCCAGGCATTATGGGAGAGACAGAGGGCTCTACGGCAGACGCCGCTGGTAAGGCGGTCATAATCCCTCTTGGTAGCACCCTGGAACAGCCTGAAAAAGGACTTAGTGTGGAGAGTCCATCGTAGCATGGGGCAGCAGAGGAGGTGGGGCTCCTTGTCTGAAGCCCTTGAGCCCATCTTAGCATGGGGCAGTAGAGGAGGTGGGGCTCCTTGTCTGAAGCCCTTGTGGGACTATGCACATTTGTCCCTAGCTTTGAAGGGAGCGGTTTTGATAGTAAGATTTCTGAAGCTCAGAAGTTGACCTTTTTTTTTTTTTTTTTTGCCAGTCGTGGTCAGACATGAGATTCTTCATTCTCTTCTCAGTGGCCAATGTGGTGGTATTTACAGAGTGAAAACCTGCCCTCTAACTGTTTGAGAACCAGTCTTAAGGACTGTGCAGGGGAGCCTCAACAGGTTGCAATTCCTTGGTTTTCTTTTGGGTAGATGTTTTGCAAACTGCTCCATGAAGTTCTGAGTCTCGACAGCTGGGCCCATTTGCTGTTTATCTTCTCTGTCATTAGCATTCCTGGTCCACTGAAGGAACTGAGTAAAGTTCTCTTCCCTGAATCAGGGTCCGTAACACCAGGTTAAAGAATTTGGATTTTCTTCTAAAGATAGCGGATAGTACTGAAAGACAAAACGGTATTACAGGGAGAAAGACAGGTGTATGTGGTAGGGTAAATGTGGTCAGTGCGCATGTTATATTTGAAAGAAATCTCGCTTATGAAAGCCCCAGTGTGCAGTGACAATCCACCAATGAAAGGAATTCTAGAACAACTGGAAGCAGTTAGCTACTGTTCATGTCCTCTGTATATTACAGTCGATGTCCTTTGAGTTATAGTGACGAGCAGCTTATAGGTAATGTTGTCTCAGACCAGTGCTGGTCACTTGGCAGGTCTCACTCTGTTCTTGTTTGAGTACAAGGTACCATTACAGCTGGTGTTCACCAGTGTTTTCCAGGGTCACTGAGACAAAGCGGGAGTATAGGCTTTAGTTTTCATCCACTGGGCAAACACCTGCCTATTTACTGTGTGCCTATGGTGATGGCAGTGTTGGCTCCGCAGCGGCAGCATGACAAACTGCGTCTTTACTTGTCTAATGTCATTTGGAACCCTAACAGTGGCTCACCAGTCATGAAGAAGAAAGTTTTCTTTATTCCATTTTATCCTAAACAGTGTCACAAATGGGCATCAGGGTGTAGGGACCCACCTTGGACATTAGGCATAGTGGAGGTTGTTATGCTGCTTAAAAATTTGATGCCTACTCAATAATAGTGATTATTAAAAAGTGATTTACTTTTTTTCTGATGCCTACTTAATAAAAAGTGATTTTATAATGAGATCCATATATGTGAGAATTTAGAGTTAATGCATTGTTACAGCTGTTTAGTATTAGTTTCTGACAATTTTCCAAGGAGCATACCAGGTTTTGACTTGATTTATTGATCACTTATAAGTGATTAAGCCTAATATCTCACTGATTCAGGTGTCAGATATTCTTTATAGTAATTGGTTATAACTTTGAGTGTCATCTTTTGAAGTAGGTAATTCATGACTTTATTTTGCTCTCTTCCGTTGATTGGCTTCATTTATTTCCTGTCAGCCTCTATAACAGAGGGACAGATATTTACCTTGCCATTCTTAGACAATTTAGAATACAGTTTCCATTTAAAATAAGTGTACTACCTATATATTCACTGATCTGACGACCTGTTTCCTGTTTTCCTAGGTCTTTTAAAGATCTAGACGATGTGTAGCTAATAGTTAGCCTAAGAATTCTAAATGAAATTCAGCTTATGTTTAAGGCCATTTTACTGACATTCAAAAGCTCAGCACACACGACAGAACCACCGTGGTGACAAGGACAAAGCAATGAGAAGAAAAGAGCCCTAGGAAAAGTAGAGGAAACCAACGGAGATACCCACGTGTTCACATCTCAGGAATCCCGTAAAGACACAGAATGGAAAGCCATAAATGCAAAGAGCTGTAGGTTAAAAATGGAGAAAAAAAAGAAAAAAATCTCTGCCACATTATGAGACAAGGAAAGAACCTCAGATGTAGCTGAGTTTGTTTTCCATTGGCATCTACTGCTGGGCATGGGGCCTACCCTCGAAAGTAGTTCTTTTCCCCAGTGAGACTCTCTTGGAGAAAGCTAAGCTCTCACTTACAAGTGGCTATCAGCTAGAGCTAGAGCTTCTTTCTTAGGGATGGAGGCCTGTGTCCACTTCTCCGTTCAGCTCAAGGGCCCCATCTGGTACAGATCCATGCAGGCCCTGTGCGTGCTCCCTCAGTCTCTGGGAGCGAGCTCATGGCACCTGGGTGTTTAGAGCTCATATGAGCATGTTTACCACCTGGTTTCCTTGGGGTTTTCCATCTCCTTCAGCTTTTACACTCTTCCCAACCTCCTTGTGTCTGCATGGTGCCCTGAGTCTTCCAGGTCTATCGCTGCGCTATTTTCTAGCTGTGGGTGTCTGTATTTGTTTTCATCTACTGTAGGAGGAAGCTTTCCTGACCATGGCTGAGCAAGGCACTGGTTATAACAGAATGTCATTAGGAGTCATTTTATTGCTACTTTCTTTTCTTTTCTTTTCTTTTTTTTTTTTTTTTGGACCGGTAGTATTTGTGTTTAGTTTTATCCAGGGTCCTTGGGCTATTTAGTCTTAGGTTCTTGGTCACTTTTCTCACTTAAACGCAGGGTCAGGAATGCTAGGGTGATGGTGGCACGAAGCCCACTACACCCAGCTGGTGTAGTGGGCTTCGTGCCACCATCACCCTAGCATAGCTTGCAGGCCGGACGCCACTGTAGATTGAAGAGTTTGTAGGACAGCTAACATAACAACCATAAGTATGTTTAAAGCAAGCCTCGCTTTTCCATGCCTTCTGATCAGATGCTCAGGCCAACACCGTAGCTGCCTTTGTTTCTTAAAAAAATCTCATGCTGCTTAGGAGGGAGCACCACTGTGTGCTGCTCTTCACAGCACTGACTTTCTGATGCCTACTGAGCGTGCTACGGTAAGTGGAAAAGGGACATAGCTCAAAGAGATTTCTCCTTTTGTTTCTCTCATATGCTTTTTCTTAATTATGCCCAAACCGATTTAAACATTAAAAATAGTCTGAAAACTTTTTCACACTAATGGACGTGCCCCAAGGACAGAGCATGCCTGCAAGCATTACACTGTGAGGTATAAATTAATTCTTGTGCATTTTTTTTTGTAGTTTTTAAAATCGAGACCACACAGTTACGCTGTGATATGCTGTCTAGGAGATACAGCCTAAGAAAGCTGTAAATCGTTGAGTTTGTTGAGAAACAAACCCTCCTCACCTAGTATAACTTAGGTTATGTTTTTCTGCACATTGTGTGGTAGATGCTTAAGTATTAACTTCAAGGTGTTGAAGGAATAATGCTGGAAAAAAGGGACCAAAGAGAAAGGCCATCTTGTTACCAAAAAATGAAACACATTTTATATGTATGTATGTATGTATGTATGTATGTATGTATATACAGTAAAACACACACACATATATATGTATATGTGTGTGTTTTAACACAATGGGAAGACTCATTCATTTTGATAGATTGGCTGCAGGTTGACTTCGAGATAAGTTGTCATTTCAATTTCCTGAAGCCATACTAGTTGGTACATAGTGAAATACTACAACTGAAAATGAGAAGCTCAGTCAACAAATCATGCCCTGTGTGTGGAGGGGTCTGCGGCCTCCTGTGGGTGTTCCTTCTTTTCTTCCACACGCGCAGCAGGAATTGTCTGGCAAGCGAAGGGGCATACACAGCCCTCTTTCTGACCTTAAGGGTCATTTTCTTCATTAAGCTGGATAACACAGAATGGGCTGTAGATAATGGACTGTGGTCCCTCAACTGCTGGGGCCATCTCTTGTCTTGTCTTCTTTCTAATGATGATTTTTACTTAGCTGAACTAGGTAGGACAAGTTAAGACACACCTGAGATGTTTGGCAAAACAGAATTAAATCTCGCAAAGTAAATATTCAGGATTGTTGACCTCGTTATTACTATGGTGATTTCCTTTAAAGCTTTGTAGCTCCTGGAGACTGTGCACAGAACAGGTTGTTATGTTTCTGTGGGGTTTTGTGGGTTCCCTGGGCTGGGAAGGGGGACTGATACTTTCAGGAGTGGACGAAGCAAACAGGCAGGCTGGAGATAGATGGGACATCAGAACGTAACAGTTTCTGAGGGTAGAACCAACAGCGCAAACATCGCCATGCTTCTCAGGCCCTGAGCCCTACCCAGAGCTGAGATATGCCAGGCCTGGAAGGTGAGAGTGTCAACTGCTCACAGCAGAAGAACCCAAGGCTGAGAGCTTGACATTTTGAAGTAGTGTTAGTCTGTCACACCTGCATCAGGTTTCTCACAGTAGAAATCTAGTTTCTGTGGAGACATTTACATATTGGCACAACAAGCTACAGAAATGGACCAAGGGTACCAGATAGGTTGGCAGTCTTGGTGAGATGTACAGGGACGGTTGGGATGGAGCCATGATGGCTTTGCCCATGCATATTCTCAGTGTAACTAAATTGTTCCAGTGAATATCCCATCCCCATCAACAGTTTGGACTAGGTATACTGTCAGGTGCTAATACCAGCTTCATCTAATTTACTTCATAGAGTGTACAAGCCTCATCAATAAAAAGAGGTGAGATGGCAGTGTCGTGTCAGCCATGTTCCTTAGGATTCTGGATTCATCAAGCTAAAGGGACATACCTGAGAGCACAGCCCATTTGATAGCAGATAATTCTTTAGGGTCCTTTCTTATGTGCTGTGTGAACTGTTTCATTTGTTCATACCTCTTCTGTTAAGTCAGGATGTAGTTTAAGGCTAGTCATTACCCTTTGTGCAAAGGGGTTTAGTTCAGATCCTCCAAGGTGAGGATCAATTTCTCACTGTTTATTCTGGTGCATAAATCCCATTGCCACAGAAAAATTTCATCTCTGTAGGAAACAGAAGCCTCATTTGCTCTGATAATATGCCCTAGCTGGTTTGATTGATTGATTGATTGATATTTTTAGTTTTGTTTTTTCCTGACAGGGTTTCTCTGTATAGCCCCAGAACTGTCCTGGAACTCACTCTGTAGACCAGGCTGGCCTTGAACTCAGAAATCCGCCTGCCTCTGCCTCCCAAGGGCTGGGATTAAAGGCATGTGCCACCACTGCCCGGCCCCTCCCTAGCTGTTTTAATACCCAAATAGTCCATCTCAGTACACGGCTGCTGTTTAGGAGGTAGGAACTGGAAGGCGGCTTTTCCTTACAGTCTCAGGATAGCCTCCGGGATGCTAAAGAATCTGACTTGGATAGGTTGTCACTGTAACTTGTCAAGACTAATGAGCTACCCCGAGCTATCACGTGAGCCAGCATTTGCTCTGAAATGTCCACCTGTTCCTCGAGTCTATGGATCAGCATGCTCTCATCGCCATAGTGCATCCAAGTCACTCCTGAGGGGGACTCTTCCATTTCTCAGAAACTGCAAATAATAGAAGTCAGGTCTAGCTGTCGTTAGTGGGGAAACCTGTCTGGAAAACCTCTGACACTTGCAGATAGTTGTCTATCTTTGATCTTCTGGAACCCAACGGACTGAGAAATGCCCCTTCGCAGTAATCGTGGGGGCACAGTAGGTGTTCTTACTTGGTGTGGTTGGCACATTCACTCATTCAGGCATTCGGAGGAGCCTGAGTACCAGGGGCAAGAGCAGAGTTCAGCTGGTGCAGATGCACCACAGGCTGCAGGGCTCTACAGTTTCCTTGCCAGTGCAGCGACCTGAATCAAACACTGTACATCTCATTATTCTCACTGAGTACAAACCCTAAACCACAGATGTGCTTGTCTCTTGGAATCTGTGTTCTTTTTTATGTTTCATTTAGGGAGGAGATACCCTGTATGGTTTGTTACTTGTTGCTTCTCTACAAGTTTTATTTATTTTTTTCCAAATTGTTAAAATATGCTGTGGATTAGTGAGTGTCCATGGTACACACATGTCCGACATTCCACACCAAGTTCACATTTAGAAGGTGCATAAGCAACAGCAGGGGCTCGGTGGCTCCATTTGTATAGTTTCTGGTAACCTCTCGTTTTGTTGTTGTTGTTTATTCTCAAGTCCACACAATCCAATGTTTGGCCTTTTTCCTTCAAGAAACACTGGGAAGATAGCCCTGTGAAAATTGGGATCCAGAAGAGCCATATAGATTGGCTGTGCCCTCTCTGCCCTTTCTGCAGTCTTAGTGCATGAGGAAGATTTGATCCATTCTCTGTTCTCTTTAGAGCAGAGGTACTCAAACATGGGGCTACATATCAGATATCTCCCAAATCAGATATGTGTATTACGATTACATATGTGTATTCATAACAGTGGCAAGATTACAGTTACGAAGGAACGAGGAAATAATTTCATGATTGGGGGTCACTACTGCATGAGCAGGGTCACAGTGTTAGGGCGGTTGAGTCTCACTGCTTTAGAGGCTTGCAGATCAGGGTACAGATGCCAGTGTTGGGTAGTGGAGAGAGCTAAGGAGCCGTGAGGTCTACAGTTGCCACCCTGTTTAGATCCTCTACAGAGATGGAAGGATTCCGGGTCTCTAGATTTCTAGAGGCACATGTACTTTGAACTGGTTTGTTGGTTTCAGCTAGCTGCTTGCTTTGAGACTTCTGTAGTTCAATTTCTAGATCACATTTCTTTGGTGGCAAATCACCCTCATATTTTTTGGGAACTTTCAATTAAATACCAAATCCACATGGCCCCAGATTTGGCCCTTTGAAAGACATTTCAATCAAGTCATTGTTTATCTTAGCATTCGGCTTGGTGCACCTCCCTCCCCCCACCAGGGAAGAATGTAGACTTCACACAGAATGCAGTGAGAAACAGGATTCAGAGGAAATGACTTTTTAGCACATTGGTTTGCCACACCTTCATAGGTGACAACTGTAGCTGGGTAGATCAGGGTAACAGTTGTTGCAAGCACAGCAGGCGCCGGAGAACCAGCCTTCTATGTACTGGAACTTTTACCCACCAGGGCCTGACTGGGAGGTGTGTTTGAAGTGAGCTGGGTTACAGCAGAAGTATACAGAGTTCAGCACTCGCCTCTCTTGTAGAAAGCTCCCTGCAAACCTGTCTCCTCTACCCTTGGAGTGAGAGCATCTCAGTGATGCTAGTCCACAGTCCCTGGGCTGTGTCACTATTCATCAGAAAGGGCCCGGGCAGAGAGGAAGGTTAGACCCTGCAGTTTGGCATACTCTGAGGCCTTCACTGGAGCTTTTGGTACTCCATATGCTATTAATAATATAAACACTCAAAATATAGGAGGCATATTTTTTTTCAAGCAGTGAACAGGAAACAGTATGGTAATATACTGCATTTGAGTTCTACTCTTAGTGGTAATAAGACACTTGGTAATTTATGTCACTGAGTTACTGACTGTCTAGTGAAGTAGGTCAGGACTTTGAGTCACCTTCAGGATTTTGCAGAGAAGGAATTTGGTGCATTTGAGAGGGTAAGTGGTACACATTGCAGGTTCGACCTTGAAGTGATAGAACAGACCTCAGATCTGTATTGTTTCTTTCTAGCACCCTGAAGCAAAGGTGCCTGACTGAGTACGAACAGTTTGAGTAACACTGCTATGCTGTTAAGAATTGCAGTGCAACTCTCACTCCCCAGAGATTTCAGGATCCCATTAGCAATCGTTCAGGAACGATACCCTTGTTAATATTTAGTTCCATGTGTAGGTATCTTGCTTCAGAGTTGGATTCAGAGCTTGAATTCAGATTTTACTGTTCTTATTGTCAAACAGAAGAAGAGAGTAGGAGATGAGTTAGAATAGCCCATTGCCTTCTGTTTGATCTTGCTGCCAAAGCCCAGTTGTCTGCACTGCTGCTGTAGCTTGACAGTTACTTATAGAACAACAGTGAATGAAGAAGCGAACATTTGTAACTTCTCAGTTGAAAGGACCAAGGGTCATCCCTAACTCTGAACAACAAGCCGGGAACTGCTGAGAGGAACATCACAGTAGTCACATTATGTTAGTTAGGTTAGACTATGTTAATTAGGTTAGACTATGTTAGTTAGGTTAGACTATGTTAGTTAGGTTAGACTATGTTAGGTTAGACTATGTTAGGTTAGACTATGTTAGGTTAGACTATGTTAATTAGGTTAGACTATGTTAGTTATGTTAGACTCTCCTTACGATATTTTCTTCTCGAGGATTTGTATCTTCCTGTAGAAGTCTTTTTCCGGGGCACAGAGACATCTCATGACCCATGTACAAGCCTCTTTAGACATTCTGATTTTAGATGAAGGCAACTTTGCTTTTAAAAACGTGAGTTATTTGGGCCTAGTAGCTTAAAGCAATTTCACCCGTTCCTTCTATAGCAGGGTTATCATTAGTATTATACCCAAAAAGCTACTGTAGCCTTAAATGATAAACTTTTAAAAATGTGTAAGCTGTAACTAATATACATTAGAACAGCATACTTGCTTTCAAGAAGTGGCTACATTTAAATGAAGATTGTGTATACTGACTTAGATGTGGCTAAGCTGGTCACCTTGTTAGAGAAACAAATGCTCATATTAGATACAAAATTTTCCCATAAGTATTTTTGTAATTCATTTTCATAAATGCTTATATTTTATTTAAAAGTGAATCAGATGAAAATATTAATTTAGTTCTAAGTTTTGTGCTCCTGAAGATAGATAAAAAAAAAATACGTAGAAGTTTTTGTTGGCTCCTAAAACGTTCCCAGTATCCTAGATCTATGCTTATAGAAATCCTAACATACATCCTTCTCAGAGTTTAACCTGTCATTTGGTCCCATTTGGTGGTACTCACTTTTATCAAATATATTAATCTTTCAGAAGACTCCTCTGAATACCAGTATGCACCTGCCATCTTAAATCTGTTCTCTTGGCATGTTAGATTTTAGGTTGGTAGCAGACAAATCCTAGGAGGGTTGAGAAAGGTAAACATGGAGTGGTATCATACTCCAGGGAGGAGATGTATTGAAACCAGCAGACACAACATGGTGAGGGGTTCAGTCTTGCCAGACAAATCAAGATACCACCCACTCTTAAAGGTTTTGGAGGGAGGCATCCCTGTACCACCAAGGAGCATGCTTCCGTAATGTGACCTGTGCCATGCCTGGGGGTAGGGGAGTGGGGCACACATAACTCAGGCTTCATGGCAGGGGCTAGCTAGGGGAATGGGCTTCAATGAGATTTAGAAGAATAGGCTCAAAAAGCTCTTTGAAAAGCTTTTTTTGTTTGTTTGTTTTTTTGTTTTTGGAATTGAACTTGAATAAGAGGGAGTATTTCCTTTATTTGAAAGAAGCATTTTACTAATCTAACATACTCAAGGAAGAAAGTTTTCCAGTGATGCAGGTATTCCTTTTACTAGAAGCATAGCTGGATATTTTTTCTGTTACTGCTTCTGTTCTCAGGACATACCTTTCTTTTCCTACGTAGGCCTTGCTTAGATGAAGGCAAAGTGCATAACTCGCTGTCGCAGATGCCTGAGACTCTTCATTCTCTGTCATGTTCTTGGGAAACTGAAGAGTTTCATGTTTGTTAATTCTAAGGCCAAATGCTTTTGAGAAGCCTCCAGGGTGTCCTTGTTTATAGACTAACATCCACACAGCTGTATCTAAAGAAGAGGCAAGGATAGGTACAAGCTTATTTAGTGCAGAATCTAAGCATAAACACTGAGAGAAAGAGTTCTTGAATGACTTGTCTTCGTGATTTTTCTGTTTGCCCTGGCCATCTGGTTGCAGGGTAAGCACATAGGTGGGTGCATCCATGGATTAATGATTTGGAGTGAACCTTCATAGAAAAGATACACAATTTGATGCTCTGGAGAAAGACGTAGCTTCAAATCTTGGTTCTCCCATTTACCAGCTATGTGACATCTGTGAGGAGCACGTTTGCCTCCAGACAGCATCAGTGGCTGACTACGGTGGTTTTCTTCACTCACACAACTCAAAGCCTGGAGTCCATAGCTGCTCAATGTCTTCTTCCAGAGTTTCAGGGGTAGTGTTCATGCACTGAGGTCAGAAGTGGAATAAGGGCAATTCCTTATATTGGTTTTTTGTTTTTTTCTCATGAAAAGGAAAAAAAAAATAGGCTTCTCCAGCTTGAAGCACCCCATCAACACCATGTGGGAGAGAGGGAAGGCTTTAATCAGGACAAGACAGTTTTGCTTATGTCTCCACAGTTGTAGACTACATGGTCCATTGTAGTTGCAACAGAGAGTAGGCAAATGGGATTTTTCAATCTGTGTACCGGAGACACCAAGGGGAAAGGCTGTGGAGAGGATGTGGGTTAGTCTCTAGACATGTGTGCTACCATGTCCATGGGTGCTGTGGGTAACTTGAGCAAGCCTCTTTCTTTTGGGTATAGTAAATGAGCCCCTGAAGCTGGGAGAGGCTTTGTTTTAAACTACACACCCTGGGGACTGGAGAGATGGCTCAGCGGTAAAGAGTACTGACTGCTCTTCCGAAGGTCCTGAATTCAAATCCCAGCAACCATGGTTGCTCACAACCATCCGTAATGAGATCTGATGCCCTCTTCTGGTATGTCTGAAGGCAGTTACAGTGTACTTAGATATAATAAATAAATAAATAAATAAATAAATAATAAATCTTTAAAAAAAAATTAAACTATACATCCTTTAGCACCCAAGATAATTTCAGAGGTACATTTATTTAGTCAATGAAAAAGTATATGAAGATGGCTGTGACAGTCACATGACTAATACATGGTCACATGACTAATACATGGTCATGTGACTAATACATCTAAGGTATTTAGACCCGTCATTTGCCCACATTAATATATAAGGGTATCGATTTAGATTTACTTTTGATTTATGCAGTGATTAAATATGCTGACTTACTAGGCAGGTATTAAGGAGGCTCTGTAGTTGAGTCTGGTTTTCATATCGGTCCCTTCCAGCAGCTAACAGTTTTAATAAAGGATAATTATTGTGTTAATTGGCCTGGGAATTATACATACAAATACAAATATGATAGTAGGTTTTGGAAGTTTCTTTATAAAGCCCTTTTCTTTGAAAATATAAATTGAATATAATTGCTTTTTAAAAAGTTATTGAAGGTGGCTGGTGAGGTGGCTCAGCAGTTAAGAGAGGACCCAGCTAGATTCCCAGCCCTTGCTTGGTGACCCAGAGCTGTCTGTAACTTCAGTCACAGGTGACCTGATACTCTTTCCTGATCTCCATGGGTACCAGGCACCCATGTGGTATACTTGAAAAAATACCCATCCACAGAAAATAACTTAAAAAGTTATTGAAGTATTAGCATACTTCATACTTTAGTGTATTTAAGTGTCCAACTCAAGAAATTTGTTATAAAGCAAGCACACCAGTGTAACTACCACGTTGGTGAGTGTGTAGATCATTGCCTGGCTGTTCCTTGCACCCCCTTTGGGTCATGACCTCTTTCCTTTGATCCTAATCATTGGTCTGATAGCTAGGAAGGAAGATTGGGATAGTCTTGTGAAGTCGCAGCTTCATGTCACCATCCATGGAAGGAAGAGGAACCTCTTCTGCGGTCACAGGGTTTTAAGTGATTTACCTGATTTGGGATTTTCAAGCTTCTTGATTCCCGATAATCTTGATTATTCTTAGTTGGAATCTTAACCTCAAAATAACAGGCTTGTCAGGTATGATGATAGTGGTAGTTGTTAATGTGATACAATCTACGCTCACTTGAGAGACCAAATGATTTCTGTGTGGTTATCTTGATGATGTTAACTGAGGTGGAAGACTTGTCCACTGTGGATGGCGTCATTCCCTGCACTGAGGAGAGAGAGAGCTGAGCAGTGCCTTCGTGCATTCGATGTCTGCTTCTGACTACAGACGTCAGTTGCTTCAAGCTTCTGACCCCTTGACTCTCCTGTTACAATGGACTGAAGCTTGACACTGAGCCCAAATACAACCTGTCTCCCTTAAGTTGCCTTTGTAGGTATTCTGTGATAGCAACAGGAAAAGGAACCAGGACACCTAAGTGTGTTAAGGTTTTCTCAACCCCTTGTTCATTTGCTGACCTAAAATTTAAGTTCTGAACCTGATCCTTGGGTCTTCCTGACTTCTGACAACAGAAGGTGAATACCTCTCTGTGTTCTTCAGAGGCCTGTATTTCATTTATTTGCTTGTTTTGTTGTTCTTGTTGTTGTTTGTTTTTTTGCATAAGCCCCACCTTGTTCTCCATTTGTAACCTGGTCTCTCTAGCTTATCATGTCCCCATGAATAGCTGATAGCCTCTTAGTACTGCTTCTCAGGCTCTTCCCACTCCCAGTACATTTCCATCCTTTGGTATCCTGTCTACTGGTAAAGGATGCAGTGCGTGGTCTGTCTGCATATGGTTTCTGTTGCTGTGGTAAAATACCCCACCCAGACCAGTTTAGGAAAGAAGGGGCTTATTTTAGCTCATAATTGCAAGAAACAGTCCCTCATGTCAGGGTAACCATGACAGCAGGAACTTGGAGCAGAGAGTCACATCCAGAGCCCAGAGCAGAGAGCAGTGTATGTGCATCAGAGAGCGGTGTATGCGCATCAGAGAGCGGTGTATGTGCATCAGAGAGCGGTGTATGCGCATC
>NW_022196891.1:35314179-35318289 GCF_008632895.1 Mastomys coucha | reverse complement strand
GTATGCGCATCAGAGAGCGGTGTATGCGCATCAGAGAGTGGTGTATGTGCATCAGAGAGCGGTGTATGTGCGTCAAAGAGCGGTGTATGCGCACGAGCTTTCAATCTGCTCTCTTCTTCTGATCTTAAACATTAAAACAGCCCAGGATCCCACGCCTAGGTACATCATCTCTATGCACACAAAGACATGCCCAAAGGCCAGCTTGATCTAAACATTCCCTCTCTAAGACTCTTCCTGGGTGACTAGATTTTGTCAGCTGACAAAATGATAACTTTGTTGCTCATATGGCAGTCTCTCCATATTTTGACCCCTATTAGTGATGAGGAGAGGTGTCCCCTAATCCCAGTCAACAAATTTAGCTGCAGACCTCCATTTTTGAATCTAGTTTAGATCATTTTTAGCAGCAACTGAAACAGGCTATGTTTCCCAAGTCACTCACTCTGAAATGGAGATTTCCGTACATACTATTCATTGCACAGTACTTTTGGGAAGGAAGAAAGCAGGGTGAGGCAGAGGAACCTGTACATCTGTGTGGTTGCAACAGAGGCCTCCGCCAGCCTGTAGGGGCATTCTGGAGCTAGACCAGCTCTTCAAGATCATCTTAGGTTGATGCAAGCAGCCAGGACCTATGTACCCTGACACGTAATAGTCATCAAATGCAACTGCCTTGACAGGGAACTCAGCTGTGAGCTCTCTGCGGAGTCCTGCCCTGCATGGTGGGAAGTGAGTTTCTCAGGCGTGGTGTCTGGAGGCTGACTTAATGCTGTTAGGTGGGTGCTTTCATGGGTTTAGTTCTTCTTTCTATACTGAGGCTTGGTTTTTATGTTTTTTTTTTTCCCTTCATTTTCTAATTATTAACAATTTTAGTACCTACCTCAGTCCAGCTTTTAATTGTAGAATTGCTTGTTGTTGTTGTTGTTTTTAGTCTTTTTGTTTTGCTTTATATATTCTTGCTATATTTCTCGTGTAAAATTGTATTGTCTTTTTGAAGCATTTCTTTTATTTTTACAAACTGTTTCTCTTTTCTTTTAATTTACTTTTATAAATCTTATCAGCACCTCCATCTTTGAAATTACATTAGTTTTTCTTTGACTAGTGTCTACATTGTGTTTCTCTTTAATGGTTAAAGAATTTTGGGTTTTAATATGTAAGACTTGTTTTATTAACTTGGAATTTAAAAAAATGTCACATTATTTCCTTGTTCCTGGACCTTTTAGTTCACTGTGTTTTACACTATTGCTGATCTAGTTCACTTAAATTCGCGCCTGCATTTCTTTTATGTTGTTTCCACTGTTTTCTGTTCCTTTCTGTTCCGTATGCTTGTGAACATTTTTGTGTGCCCCTCCCCCTTTATACCTTGCTGGATGTGTATCTGTTCTTACTCTGTTAGTAGACACCTAGAGATTTTAATATATTTTTACACATTTAGAGTCCATGTTAAATTTGGACTTTTCATTATTCTGTAGGCACTAACCTTGTATAATTATTTTCTCCCCCATTTTCTATCCTCTAAAGCCTCCTATATATTGTTCCTCCTGCTTTCTTTAATTTTTGTTATATTTGGGGTATGTGTGTGTGTACGTGTATTCCTAAATTTGTAAGTACTACTCTCTTTCAGTTTCTTTTAGTCCATATAATGTGTTTTGTATGCATCTTTTCAGGTTGGACTGATATCGGATAACTGGATAACCGGTTGGTGTGCACCTCCCTGGGGAACAACATTGGTTCCTTTCCCAGCATTCCTTAGTTGCCCGTAGTTCTTTGTCAAGGACCGAGGCCTTGTGAGTGTTCCCTCTTGAAATTCATCTAGTTTACACAAGGTTTTAATCTGTAGTTAAAGTTTATTATTATAAAATCTAGTTCATTTGTGGAACTATTCCTTTCCCCCTTGTATCATTTCTTGGCCAAGCTTTTTGTTTGTTTGTTTGTTTGTTTGGTCAGTTGGTTTTGTACACCAGACATTGTAGTTGGAGTCATGCAGAAGCTCTTGACATTATCTCCACTTTTACACAAGAGTCAGATGTTTGTTCTGGTGGAGCTATCAGCTTTCACTTTGATCAGGAGTGTTGGTCTGTCTCTGGGGCCTTCAGTATTTACCCGGACCTTCTTACATTGTCACCAAACTATATTCCAGTTCTAGCTTCCATACCATGAGCCCGTGACAATTTCTGGTTCAGTTCTTAGCAGTTGTGTTCTCTCTGGTTTACTGAATTGCTTCAGAGAGCAGGCTTGGCCATGCTTTTTCTCTGGAGAAGAGAAAATTTTGTTATTCACTTCGGGTGGTTGAGATCCAGAGAATTTTGGGTAGCAAGAAGTTCTTGTACCATTCAAGGCATTCAGTACCATTCTTAATTCCATTATTGGTGTATTTCTTAGAGTTATATTTCTGTATGTTGGGCAGGGGGAGGGAGAGGATAACAGAATCATGAAGGATCTCCCAGAAGTTTTTATTCCGTAGTTCATACCTAAATTCCTAGATGATCACAAAATGCTTTAGCTTTGCTTTTAGTGTAGATTGAATATATTTGTATTCCATTCTTGCAGACTTGCTTTTATTAATTTCAGTTGAAATCTAGGGGTATAGAGTGGAGCTATAGTTTAGCTTGTTACTGACCCTTTAACTGTCACCAGTGACTGCTTTGCCAAGATAGAATTGAGCAGTGGCAGAGACACCATGTGCTGCCCATAAGCTTCCAATGTCTACGACATGGCTCTTTTTAGGAAAACTTCACTTCTCTCTGTTTTGGCTCACCAAAATACAGCGACTTAGTAATTTCTTTATAGGATTCATTAATAAAACTCCCTCCTTTTTGCCTTCATGACTTAAAACATGGCTCATTTGCACTCCTCTCCTTTTCTCTCTGGAAGCTGATCCTGGTGACAGTCTAATAGGCCACGTGACACAGAGACACACTCTGGAGATTTAAGTGTAGATAAAGAGTGCAGAGAAGAGGTGTACCATGTCACACAGTGCTGTGTAAGAGAGATGCTGGGTCCGATCAAATTCTTAACACTGCAGAGCATGTCGAGGCTGGTGTGCGATATAAACTGAATGAGTCCTATTGGGGAGCCCTTTGTTCAGCAAATGCCTTTAATACAAGTGTGTGGCAGTAGAGCCCCGTGGGTTGGATTTAGCACCAAGCTAAGGTTTCATGTCTGAGGACGGTTTATTATGATCATTCATCTTAGGGCATCCAGTCTGCTGACTCTTTTTGGCTATGCCTAAAAAGTCAGAGGTACTTTGCCATGTCTGTTTCCAAACCAGAAATAACTCAGACGTAGACTCAGCCTCACCAGAGCTCCACATTAGTTCCACTGGCTTAGGATTTGAATGCTCACAGGCATCAATCATCATATTAAAGTTTTAATGCTGTTGTAGGTGTTGTCGGGAACCTGGAAAAAAAAATCAGTGTGACCCAGTCTTTTTGTTCAGGAGGAGTGCTGGCGAGGTCTGGTTTGGCACTCTCCTCACTTTCAGCAGGCCTTTGTCAATCACCGAGGAACTTGCCTGAGATCTAGTGTGGAAACTCATTACTGCCGAAGGTGTTATTTTTGGGTTGGAAGCAGATGACGGTAGCACCTGTGCAATGCTGTGTGCAGAGTCTCAGGTAGGTGGGGTCCAGCTTCCAGCCTCTCCTTCTTGTTCCATTGCCCTGATGCCCGAAGCCACAACAATGGCCAAGCTCACAGGGCTCTTTCTGGAATCCCTGTAGACAAGGACAGGACCATCCAAGTAAACAGAACTTTGTTGGGAAAAGGCTTTCTTGACACTTCTTTTTTTGAAGCTGGATTTGACATCTGAATTACATATGCCTTTAGAGTAAAGTCGAATCTTTAGTAAGTTGTCCTGAATTCTCACATGGTATTCATAGCTATTCCTCTCGTTTGTTGGTAATTTCTAAAGTCTTTGTGATTGGAATGTATCAGTAGAAATTATAAGAGGCTGAGAGAGATGATGACCAAATGCCTTTTAGCTTTTCAAATACTGTGTTTCACTTGTCAAGTCTCATCCTCACGGGCGTGTTGGTCTCTCAGGCTTGTTTCTCAAAACTGTCTTCTATGTGCACCTTTCAGCAGCACTGAAGGTTTTTGTTGGATTTTGCTTTTTTT
>NW_022196891.1:35300644-35314169 GCF_008632895.1 Mastomys coucha | reverse complement strand
TTTTTTTTTTTTTTAGAAAACTGTGTTGTAAAATGAAGTCACTGAATGAAATCATTAAACTCTTTGCTATGCAAGCAAGAGGACCTTAGGTCAATCATCATTAGAACAAACAAAACATTCAAGGTGTGATGGGGAACAATTGTAATCCCTACAGGCTACTGGCTACTTAGACTAATTGGTGAGCCCACGCCAAGGAGAGACCTGGTCTAAAAAAAGCCACCCAAACCAAGTTGGATGGGACCCAAGGAATGATACCCAACTTAGTCTTCCCTCTATAGTCATTAGTGTGCGAGACACACTCTCTCACACACACATTCAAGAAGTTGAGTAGATTATTACAGTGTGGGCTCCTTAAGGTTCCAGGATTAGGCTTTAGTTTCATTACTTGTGAAAGTTTGAGGATCAATGCATTGTAAGAATACTTAAGATCTATCTGTTACATTGTGAAAACACTTCTGATCTCAGGTGTAGGAGACATAATGAATAATGCCTAAAGTCTGCCAGTCACCATTGTCACCTTCACCAAAGAAGAGAAGGAGATTCTGTTTTGACTTAGTGCTACTTACATGTTGGTGGCTCATACCCTCTTGTTGAATAGGGACTGTGAGGACTAAGTAATATTGAATACATGGCACACTCCCTAACTAGTGAAGAAGTAGGGTAGAGTCCATAAGACATAGCCCACAGAAATAATAGGAGTAAAATCCAGTCACAGAGGGGCTTCTTAATACATGGAGCTGCGAAATCTGTTTGACCTGATCTAGAGAAGGCCAGTTGTTGACGTCACTGGGCTTTCTTTGATTTCCTTTTGCATTCTTATTTTCTCTTGTGGGCTCCTTTTCCGGAAAGCAACATTCTTTGGGTATTTTGGTAACAAGAGGGATGGCTCTGAGCATGGGAACATGCCACATCGCTGTCTTTTGCTGAACTCTCATCCTATTTGCACGCCATATCTCAAGCTGGAGCATGCTGGAATCCTTGATTTTTGTTTTAAAAAGATTAGTAGTTTAAATGAGTATATTTGTTATTTAAAAAGGCAAATCTGGATCCAAACATTTCTCTATAGACAGGATTGAAAATGACAAGCCCAAATATTGCACTTTGGGGGATAAATCGGATTTGAAGCAGTGGTGACCTTTCACTGCTATAAAAAGGAGTGACCAGGCAGTGCGCATGAGGCATTTATGTGTGTCCGCAAGAGATGTCTGTGTTCCTCCCCAATTTTCCTTCTTTTAAAACAAAACGAATGTTAACAACTGCGCAAATATCCCAAGGACATCTCAGGCTCCTGCAGCCTCTGGGCTGCTTCCCCTCTTGTCTGCCTTCCACTACATCATCTGGCAGTGTCCCGTTGCTTATTTTTATGTGGCTCTAAGTCAGACTCAGAAAGGTCCTGGGCATGAGCTGCCACCCTCATGTTCCTGGCCTGCTTCTGAAACAGCTTTATTAGTGGGGCCAAGCACAAGGGGCAGCTTTAGCATCCGTGGCCAAGTACTCATCAGCTCTGGTTCTGCCTCTGGACACACAGAGCCAAGCTTAAAATAGACAGAGCCTGTGACCTATTCAATTAACACACTGTATAGACCTCAAACCCGTTACCTTCTAGCCACATGTATCTTTCTATGTGTTCATTTTTAAAATAGAGAGATAACCTGCTTCACTCTACTCTCATTCAGTCAATATAGGGATGGAATGGGAGGACCAAGAGGACACGTTTTTAAAAAGAAAACAAGACGTGAAAAACCTTCTATCTTTGGTACTGAAAGCTGGCCAGCTTTGGGTCTCCTGATATAGGAAGTACTCAGAGTGATTTATTATTAAATAGCTTTATTTATTTATGTGTGACGCCGACTGTAGTTAGTTAGGGCACACGTTTACTCACGCCATGGTTGAATGTGTTGTATTCCAGCCTGCTTCCTCTTACACGTCCTTGGGTCCAAAGGTCTAACCTTGCATTTGAGTTACTCTTTTCTCTGACCTGGTCAACTTGCTCCCGTGATTCACTTGGGTTTGCCAAGCTAGAGAAAGACAGTGAAAGCATGTATGCGAGGCAGAAGCTGCAGCTCCCCTTAGAAAAGTATCACTTAAAATAATATGTTGTAGAGCCCGGCGGTGGTGACGCACGCCTTTGATCCCAGCACTTGGGAGGCAGAGGCAGGTGGATTTCTGAGTTTGAGGCCAGCCTGGTCTACAGAGTGAGTTCCAGGACAGCCAGGGCTACAAAGAGAAACCTTGTCTTGAAAAAAATTAAAAAAAAAATACGTTGTCATTTACATTTAGAATATGGACCAGTTCAGTTCCTTTCATGTGTTTTAATATGTTGAAGTTAAGGAGGATGGAAAGTTGGGAGTAACACTTGGAGGACTTAGTAGAACCACACCATCTTTCACAGCTTACTACCATAGGAGGGCTTTGTAGGACCACACCATCTTCTTTCAAAGCTTTACTACTACAGGATATGGAATTTGCTGCATAGTATTTTAAAAGACACTCTCCCCCTTTTAAAATTCTGTTAGTATTGCAAGCTGGCTTTTACAGTTTAAATTTAAAAATGTGACTTTGGTTTCAGAGTCAAGTCTCATAGTTAAATGAGACAATTGAAATGGAAAGTATTGAGTGTGTATTAGATAAAGCACAGAGAGGTGAGGTGGTGGTCACCATTGTCACATGATTCAGTGAAAGCCAGCTGAGCTGGAAAGGTAGTTCGGATCAGTGGTTTCTTAATGAGTCAACCTAAGGGTTCTGTTTATGGGAGTCTCTAAATTCCGATCTATCTTAAGAGGAAGATAAAGTTGAGCCGACAGGTGTCAGCAAGAAACATAATAAAACCATTAATGTCAATAAAACCATTAGTCTTATCAGTACCATAATTTGATTTCTTTTCATTGATGCTTTAGTCAAGAGCAACCTTAACGGGGTGTTTTACTGGATCCCTGGTATTTAATGTAGAATCCTTCCTCAGGAGTTAGCTTAGTGGGACTTGAGCAAATGTTTTTAGAAAACACTTCTCAAGTAGGGCAGCCACTCTGTAAAGACTTAGTTCAGAGAAGAGATGTTTGCCTCGCTGGGATACTTTCTCTTATTTCACTGTGCTGAAAAAAAAATAGACATATAAATTACTCCATATCCAAAAATCTTATGTTAACATGTTTCAATATGTCCTGGTTAGCCATGTTCGGCACTTTCAAGTGTTTATTTGTTATTGATTAGTTGTCAGTTAACAGTTTATCAGACTGTAAGAATCCATAGCTTCGTATTGAGCTTAATTTTACAATGGAAATAAATTATTTATATCCTACAAATAGTCACGTTATTTAGCTATTTAACTATTATATAGTTGGAGAAAGGTTAGCGGAGACTTATATAAAATTGAAAGATTTTAATGCCTATCCTTTGCTTTCTTCTTCATTTGACGAATTGACCAGAATCTGTCTTCTAGAATGATATGGTACCTAGTTGTTTGGACACTTAAAGGAATGAGTGAACAGTACATCGCTGAGGCTACAGAAGGCATGAGATAAGGCAGGGCAGGTGGTATATTTTGGTGTTATTTCTTATAACTAAGTCATGTATTTTTTTATAGGTCATTAATACATCTCATCCTTGGCTATTTGCCCAAGTGAATTGAAATTGTCCTATATAAGAATGTTTGTAATAATTTTATTCATGATTCCCTGAAACTGGCAACGATGCCAATGCTGGTCATTTGAGGTCTAGGTAAGAGCTGGTATGCCCATCTTTGCAGTGGTGTGGTATTCAGCAATTAGAATGAATAGCCTGTGTGCGCTGGGGAGATGAATATCAGTTGTGGAGGGACCGTATTAAAGAGGCTGCATTTATAAGATGATGTGATGTTATTGTCTGGTTCTTGGATTGACATGTGTGACTCGTGTAACTTAGTTCTCTCCTGAGTGCTTACAGAAGACTTCTGCAATGCCCAGCAGAACATGCCAGAGCCAGTATTACAGAGCAGTGCTTGTTTTCACTGAAAAGTAGAATGACAGCCCATCACCTCCTGCCCAGCAGCTGCTAACACTCAGAAGGCAGCTTTTAAGCCTTGCTGTTTGGGGCTCTCCTAATGAGACATTCTTTTTTTTTTTTTTCCTTTTGGTTTTTCGAGACAGGGTTTCTCTGTGTAGCCCTGGCTGTCCTGGCACTCACTCTGTAGACCAGGCTGGCCCCGAACTCAGAAATCCACCTGCCTCTGCCTCCCAAGTGCTGGGATTAAAGGCGTGCGCCACCACTGCCTGGCCTAATGAGACATTCTGATTTGCGACGTGTGCACGCGTGTCGGCTTTTCCAGCCGCTTCCTTAGTAGACGGTTCCTTAGCACCCAGACTTGTGGAAATAGCATCTTTAGGAAGTGAACTTAGCATGAGCTGCAAAGTGGATAAGCAATTACAAGGTCACTGAATTCTAGTCATAATCCTAGCGCTGTAAATCCATTTCTTGCTGAGAACAGCTCCTGTTAAAATGAGGCATCTAGCTAATGGAGATGCATATGTAAGGAGAGGAACCTGGGCCTTCTCTGACTCTGCTCTAAGTCTAGTGAATGACTTAAATTCCATCATTGCCCCTTTGTTAGCTAGCACTCTGTTGCCAAGAATGGCTTTGCCACACCATTGTTTATGTGTCCTTAGGGACCTTAGTTCTTGTTTCACTAAGGGGACCACAGCATGCTACTCAGATGTCTGAAGGTGGCCCAAGGAGTGCTGCCCGCTTCCCTTCAAGCTGACTTCTCTGTTTCTTTGACGTGTCCCTATTGTTCTTTGAGCACAGCTTTGTTCTCTGGTACATGATGTTGCAGGCTCAGCGCGTACTTTCCTAGCCTGAGCTCTGGAACCGCCTATTTTTTTTCCGTAGAACACCAGTTCCTTTAAAGGAGAATGGCTTTTAGAGCCAAGTTTGTCGAGAAATTATTAGTCTTAACTATAAATCTTAAGACTAAGATGGTCTAGAAGCATCCGGCATTCTCTTCGAATGTCCAGTAGTCATCCCAGTCCCTCTTAAAGACTTAACTTCTTAATCACAGGAATGTATGAATGGGTTTATTGACTGAGAGCTTCCTCTCTCTGCCTTGGCTGATACGGATGTGTCACTTGTTCATTGTGGAAAATAATGGATGACTCAGTCGCTTAAAGGGACACAGCAGGGTGAGGTCAGAAGATTCCTGTTGAATGGTGATGTGGGGCCAAGAAAAATATTTAGATCTGAGTTTAAGTATTCAGACTTTGCCAAGTATCAGGCACCCTAAACTTTCCATTATGCCTCTTGACATTTATGTGCGTGTGCATGTGTGTGCATGTGTGTGCATGTGTGTGCATGTGTGTGCACTTACCTAGCTAGAGCGATACCTGTCCTTTGGGTGGCGGAAGTGTGCTTCTATTTTTCAGTGCAGTTGTTCCTCTTTTGTTCTGTCATTTCATTCTTCATGATAGTTGTCTTATTTAATAAAACATGCCTTTTTTAATGTTCTCATAGACTATTTGGGTATATAAGCTTAATGCTTATATATTTACATATAAGCATTATATATGAATTATCATGAAGGGATAATGAACATTTTATTACCTCAAAGAGGGAAGGGGAGAATTTCATTTCAGGAAAAGAAACAAGTTTGCATCATGCACTTCAACCCATTCGAATTCAGAAAAACCAAAAAAAGTAAAAGCAGCCTGTACATGGTAATCCGCCACCTCTTCTTGGAGCCCCATGCCCATTCTCCTTGAACAGTTTATACTGCATTGGGAAGCTGTGTGACTGGATCATGAAAATGTATATTTGAAAATAGGGGTGAGTATAGACTCCATGGGCAACCATTGTTCTTAAAATTGATTTCCTTTCAGGTTGGTCTTCATGTTGATCCCCCAACTACTTGAATTGGGGCTAAGTCTAAAGCTGTTGCCTGTCTGTGGAATACCTTCCCCTAACTGGGCTGCCTTGTCTGGCTTCAGTGGGAGAAGAATTGCCTAGCCCTGCAGAGACTTGGTATGAGAGTGGGTGGGGGCTCCACCCTCTCAGAGGAGAAGGGGATGGGGGATGGGAATGGTGATGGAGGAGAGACCAGGGGACCAGGAGGCAGGGTAGCATTGGATGTAAACTGAGTAAAACAATTGATTTCCTTTCAATTTGAATTAAAGGGATGGTGATTTACAACAGCCTTCTGATTGACTAATTTTGATATTTTTCTTCACTGATAAGTAGTGAAGGAAATATTTCCATTTAGCTGAACATTGTTACTGTTAAAGTTAGTTAAAAAAGGCAAGTTGTAAGTGTGTTTGACAGAGATCATTGTTACGAGTGAATTTTATTAAATGTTTTGAAAGACATATTTTCAAAGTTTCTTCTTTTAAAAAAATTCTGTAATATAAGCTTTAAGTCTGTATTTTGTAATTGGCCAAGAACTCTGTTAACCAAGTTTGAAACATATATCGGTTTATTTTATTTCTGTCAGTGTACAGTACAAACTTTGAAAATATTACATTCTCTGTAGGTATGTAGAGGGTTGCTTAAAACTTCTGCCAGAGTGTAATGATTGGTTGTTCCTGTGAAATGTAGTTTGCTAGTAAAGATCTCAGGAATTAATTTAATTTGATATGTTGATTAACTATGGGAACAAAGTAGTATTTTACTTAAGGAATGGTACTAATATTATTTTAGTATTGGCAGTAAGATGGTTACATTTTCTCTGAAGTAAACCATATTGCTTTGTAATATATTATGACTTATTTAATAGTTTTGATAAGGTCATATTTAAAGTCAGCTCACTGGCAGACCTAAGGCCTTTTTTGTCCCCTGATGAGTGACAAGTGACCATCTGCCTGGAACATGAACTCAGGTTGACCCAAGTGACATGTCTCATGGCATAAGTGTTTCCATGAATTTCTTTTTTTAAAAATTTTTTTATTAGACATTTTCTTTATTTACTTGTCATATGATATCTCTTTTCCCAGTTTCCCCTCCAGAAAAAAAATAAAACAAAAAACCCTGTTCCCTCCCCCCTCTCCCTGCTCACCAACCCACCCTCTCCTGCTTCCTGGCCCTGGCATTCCCCTAAACTGGGTTATAGAATCTTCACAGGACCAAGGGCCTCTCCTGCCCTTGATTACTGACTAGGCCATCCTCTGCTATACATATGCTGCTGGAGCCATTACTCTCATCATGTGTATTCTTTGGTTGGTGGTTTAGTCCCTCGGAGCTTGAGAGTACTAATTAGTTCATATTGTTGTTCATCCTAAGGGGCTGAAAACCCTTCAGCTCCTTGGGTCCTTTCTCTAGCTCCTTTATTAGGGACTCTGTGCTCAGTCCAATGGATGGCTGTGAGTCTCTACTTCTGTATTAGTCAGACACTGTCAGAGCCTCTCAGGATACAGCTATATCAGGCTCCTGTCAGCCAGCACTTGTTGGCATCCACAATAGTGTCTAGATTTGATAATTGAATATGGGAAGAATTCCCATGTGGAGCAGTCTCTGGATTGTCCTTCCTTCAGTCTCTGCTCCATAGTTTGTCTCTGCAACTCCTTTCATGGGTATTTTGTTTCCCCTTCTAGGAAGGAACAAAGTATCCACACTTTGGTCTTCCTTCTTCTTGAGTTTCTTGTGGTTTGTGGATTGTACTTTGTGTATTCTGAACTTCTGGGCTAATAACCACTTATCATAGAATGCATGCCATGTGTGTTCTTTTGTGGTTGGGTTACCTCACTCAGGATGATATTCTCCAGATCCATCCATTTCCCTTAAAATTTCATAAACTCATTGTTTTTATTAGCTGAGTAGTACTCCATTGTGTAGATGTACCACATTTTCTGTATCCATTCCTCTGTTGAGGGACATCTGGGTTGTTTCCAGTTTCTGGCTATTATAAATAAGGCTGCTATGAACATAGTAGAGCATGTATCCTTATTACATGTTGGAGCATTTTCTGGGTATATGCCCAGGAGTGGTATAGCTGGGACCACTGAGAGTACTATGTCCAATTTCCGGAGGAACCACCAAACTGATTTCCAGAGTGGTTGTACCAGCTTGCAATCCCACCAGCAATGAAGTAATGTTCCTCTTTCTCCACAGCTTGCTGTCACCTGAGTTTTTATCCTAGCCATTCTGACTGGTGTGAAGTGGAATTTCAGGGTTGTTTTGATTTGCATTTCCCTGATGACTAAGAATGTTGAACATTTCTTTAGGTGCTTCTCAGCCATTTGGTATTCCTCAGTTGAGAATTCTTTGTTTAGCTCTGTACCCCATTTTTTAATAGGGTTATTTGTTTCTCTGGAGTCTAACTTCTTGAGTTCTTTGTATATATTTCATGTTAGCCCTCAAGATATAGGATTGGTAAGATCTTTTCCCAATTTGTTGGTTGCCATTTTGTCCTATTGACAGTATCTTTTGCCTTACAGAGCTTTGTAATTTTATGAGGTCCCATTTGTCAATTCTTGATCTTAGAGCATAAGCTATTGGTGTTCTGTTCAGGGAATTTTCCCCTGTGCCCATGTGCTTGAGGCTCTTCCCCACTTTTCTATTAGTTTCAGTGTATCTAGTTTTATGTGGAGGTCCTTGATCCACTTGGACTTGAGCTTTGTACAAGGAGATAGGAATGGATCAATTTGCATTCTTCTACATGCTAACCACCAGTTGAGCCAGCACCATTTGTTGAAAATACTGTCTCTTTTCCACTGGATTGTTTTAGCTCCTTTTTCAAAGATCAAGTGGCCATAGGTTTGTGGGTTCATTTCTGGGTCTTTAATTCTATTCCATTGATCCACCTGCCTGTCATTGTACCAATACCATGCAGTTTTTATCATAATTGCTCTGTAGTACAATTTAAGGTCTGGGATGGTGATTCCACCAGAGGTTCTTTTATTGTTGAGAATAGTTTTCATTATCCTACGTTTTTTGTTATTCCAGATGAATTTACAAATTGCTCTTTCTAAGTCTGTGAGGAATTGAGTTGGAATTTTGATGGGGATTGCATTGAATCTATAGATTGTTTTTGGCCAGATGACCATTTTTACTATATTAATCCAGCCAATCCATGAACTTCTATAGTCACAGAATAATGACAGTTGTCAGAGCTTTTACCACCAGGACATTGGTGGAGACAGGTGACAATCAGATTGAATCAAAGCAGGAGAAACTCTATCATAGGTTTCCTCTATTACTTCATGACAGTTTGAGGTCGGTAGAAAAAAAACATATGTACATTTCAAAGGTTTTACCTGACAGACAAAAGGTGTTAGGTTAGGGATAGAAGTGGGTGATCTGCATAGGTGTGGCTTTTTCAGGGACCTTCAGTGCACAGGAAAGACTTGTTTTCAATCACAGAAGAAAGTTTCAACCAGTAACAAATATCAATGCTTTTGAAAATTGCAAGATGATATATTGACTTATGCTTCTCCACAGATTCTATGCAAAGCTTTTTATGCACGAGCTCTCTTCTAACTATTCACAGTAAGGCCTTCCTGTGTTGTTCCTGTTTTGTTCTTTGCTCTTCGGACACCCACCCTGCTTCTGTTTTCCATCTGTCACTTGGATGGTGGTACCACCATATGTTCTCTCTGCCTAGAAAATACCTTGCAATCAATGGTAATTCTCCTTTTTTTTCCTCCCTTTTTCCCTCATTTACAAGTCCCGAACAGGGAATGATAAGCTTAGAAACAAGACTAAAATCAGTCCTCTGGTCCCCATTATCATTCAGCTTTCATTCAGTCACTGGACACTGCCTTGATTGTATTATGTTAGTTAATAGCTGAGAAATCCAGTAAGAAACAAAATGGCAGTCCTCTTGCTGTTTGCATTGTAATGGATGCATTCCATAGCCAACAAACATAGTCATATAAATACAGATTCTTAAAAGTGCTGTGTAGAAACTGAGTAGCGAGAATAGGAGAGCGACACTGAAGAGGAAGGGATGCCATGGAACCTTGGCTAGGGTAGGCTTGGTGTTGAGCCAGCTATTTGGAGATTTTGGACCCAGAGGATAGTAAACAACAGGCTCAAATGCCAGAAATTCATCAGTAGATCTCATGGACAGAAGGGATTTCAGTGTTCATGGAAAGTAGCAAGACGGATGGGGCTAAGCTGTTGTGGGGGAGGCAGGCAAAACAGAGATGCATCTTGGAGATAAAACATCAATCACAATTAGGTATCTATGTGGGGAGGAACAGGATAAATAATGAGAGAAGTAACAGGGTGGATTTCAGATTTTAAAATAGGGTTTTATTTGTGTGCATGCTTGCATACATGTGTGTGTCTGTGTGACTGCACATACGTGCATATAGGTGTGTGCCTTCGCATGTGCATAGAGGTCAGAAGAGGGCATCAGATATCCTAGTCCCTATTATTCCACCTCTTCCCTTGAGTCAGGATCTCTATTTGAATGTGGGGTTGGCAGTTTTTCAGCTAGGACGAGAGCCAGCAAGCCCCAGAGGTCCTGCTGCCTTCTGACTTTGAGCCAGCAAGCCCCAGAGGTCCTGCTGCCTTCTGACTTTGAGCCAGCAAGCCCCAGAGGTCCTGCTGCCTTCTGACTTTGAGCTGGAGCTCCAGCCGTGCAGGAGATACCAGGCTGGGATGGGTACTGAATCTGAACTCCAGTTCTTGCACTCTGAATTTTAGATTTATGACCAAGCAGCTCTTGTCAACGTGTTGAACACTCTATCTGGGGACAGAAGCATAGGATATATGGTCAGTCCCTTGAGATTCTCTTATGTGGTTGTCATGATCAAATAATCTTTGTTTATTAAAATGACATCATCAGCTCAGTGGCAAAATGTCCTGCTTTTTGTATACATTATCTGTTACATGGATATAAGTTTTATTTTTTAAATGTAAGTTTTAACTTGAAAATGTTCCTGATTGGGGCTGAGGATGTGTCTCAGTAGTGGAACATGTACTTGCCAGGCATGACACCACTCCTCCTGCTCCAAATTGAATGAAAAAAAAAAAGAAATAAAAAAGGAAGGATATGATTGCTCCTAGATGTACTGGAGGAAAAGGGCTTTTACAGATCTAAGGGAGAGCATAGCCAACGGCAGAGACTTCTGGGAGAATCCAGAGTGAACAGGACCCTGAGCTGGGCAGTTTGAGAAGAGGAGGGAGAGAACTTGGAGGGGAAAGGGCTGGGTAACCAAATATCTGGATTATATAAGGAACAGCAGCTGCAGGAAGGGCAGCCCAGCCCCTGGACTGGAGAGTTCAGGGTAGTGGGCCGGGTGTGCTAGCCTAAGGCGTAGCAGGTGGGCACTGAAGGATGCTGGGAGAACCTGGCTGCTTTAGTATGTTAAACAGGAACCTCAGCCATTTGTCCTGGCTTTGAGAGCTAACACAATACCCCACAGAACCTGAGAGGAAGTGAAGATGAGTATATTATCAAATCTTGAGCTTCCACAACACATCTTTGAGTGTGACATGTGATGAGATGTAGCTCTAAAATACTACTTGAGCAAATCACAGTCTCCTCCAGCAAATCCGTCATCTCCAGGAAGGATGCTCTCTCAGAACAATCTTGAAGGACGAGTGGGACAGCTGCTTTTCTTGGAGCACCATTTTTTTTTTTTTTTAATGTGGAATGATTGACAACTTGTGACTATTTTGAGAAATTTTTGTAAATATTTTCTTGAAAGTTATTATGAATGCAAACTACTAACAATTTGTGCTAATAAAAAAATTCAAATATTATCATTAATATTATTATTACTATTATGATTATTATTATTATTTGGTTACTTTTGATACAGAATCTCTCTGCATTACTCTGGCTGCCCTAGAATTCACTCTGTAGATCAGGCTGACCGCAAACTCAGAGATAACCTGCTCCTGCCTCCCCTGTGTTGGGATTAAAGATGTGTGCCACCATACCCAACTGAAATTCAAAGTTTTGAAGTGAGAATATTGGAAAACTCATGTTTATCACTGTGTAACATTATCTTGGTATTTAAAGATGAACCCCCCCTCTTTTTTGATAAAATTAGTTGGTGATATTAACAATGAAGACTTTTACAAATAAAGCATATAGGAATGTTTACCCCTTAAAAGTTCTCAGTTAACTCAGTGATTTAAAAATTTACAGATGTCATAATGTTACAAAAATCTATGAGTCAAAGATCTACTCAGAGGGCAAGGTGGACAACTGGATTTTCAGAGAATAAAAGTTCATTGATTAGAGTGCAGAATCTATGATGTAGTTAACACTGAGTTTATCTTCTGTCAGGCTTGATGTTGCATCAAAGGTGACTACTGGGAACAATAGGAAATGACTGTTAAAATGCTTCTTCCTTTTCAATCATACATTATTCTAGAAAGCCAGCTACATATCCTGTCTTAAGTTTTGCATACTGTTTAGATAAGTGGTACCACATCAACTGATTCAGTGCAGAAGCTACATCTATGCCTATGGGCATCAAAGACCTTTGCAGAGCATAAAGTAATGCTGATCTTGTGACTTAAGTTTTTGAAAAATGTAGCAGTTTTTCACAAAAATTTATATCAACACAGTATATTATATGTAAATATAATAGTTTGTGAATAAATGAGCATATCTTTAACATTTTTCTTTCAATTGTGTTATGTAGAACACAAGCAGATATAATCTATATAAAGAAATTGATGGAAGACTTAGAGTCCACCCTATTTATCAGTAGTGTGGAATGCTGTTGAGATGAGGGGAGGGTCTTGCTGAAGGTCATCCTTTCTTTTATATGGGTTTGCAGTAGCCTGGGAACTAGCCGCCTTGCTTCTTATGTTATCCTTCAAAGATAGCTAGCTTTTGTATTGATTTGTTGGAAACAGTCTTACTGTGTAGCCTTGGCTGGTCTGGAACACTATGTAGACCGGGGTGGAGGTCCTTGCTGTTCTCCCTCCTTAGTGCTGAGATTAAAGGCCTGTGCTACCACACCCTAGCTTGATGGTGAGCTCCCTTCTTCCTCTCAGGGAGGTTTTTACCCTGATGGTAGTCCTCCATCACCCACCAACCTTAGTTTGAAATTTCATGCAAAATGTGCTGTGCTTTTGTTTGTTTTTTTGTTTTCTTTTGTATTTTGATGTGTTATTTTCCTCCCCTGGCTCTCATGTAAACCTTGTTACTTACTTCTGATCATCATTTGCAATGTTAACCAATATCTTCTAGTAACAGTATTCCCCTTTTTGGTTTAAAGATTACTGACAAATTATTTTAATTTAATGATGTTTTTCATCATTAGCTTTATGCTTAATTAGTATCAATAATCACTTGATGTCTTTGCAACAAGTACATATGTAATCATTGACTAAATATCCACCCAAATGCCTATTTATGCCAGACATTGAGCCAAGTATTAGACATGCTGTATAGACTAAATATCAGAAACATGGACTTTGCATTCTAGAAGATCAAATGTATGTTAAACATATTTCACATATTAGAAGTGTTTTGCTTCAACTATGTAGGATTAGTGAAAAGACATAATAGTTGGTGAGAAGGCTAAGGTTGAGAAGGCCAAGTGTGAGAAGGCCAAGTGTGCAAAGGCTAAGTGTGAGAAGGCTAAGTGTGAGAAGG
>NW_022196891.1:35265839-35299207 GCF_008632895.1 Mastomys coucha | reverse complement strand
AAGTGAGAAAGCTAAAGTGAGAAGGCCAAGTGTGAGAAGGCCAAGTGTGAGAAAGCTAAGTGTGAGAAGGCTAAGTGTGAGAAGACTAAGTGTGAGAAGGCCAAGTGTGAGAAGGCCAAGTGTGAGAAGGCCAAGTGTGCGAAGGCCAAGTGTGTGAAGGCCAAGTGTGCGAAGGTCAAGTGTGCAAAGCACTGGCTGCACAAGTGTGAAGACCTGAATTCAGATTCCTAAAACTCACATAATCTCAGAGCTCTAACAGCAAGTGGGAGGAGAGGAGAGAGAGAGAGAGCGTGAGCTAGGGCTGTGTAGAGAGACACTGTCTCTCCCTCCTCCCCCCAGTTATTTTATTGTATGGCATTACTAGTTAGTACTGTATTTTTGTATTACATATGGCAGTACTCTGTACAGAGTACTCTGTAGTTTAGATGCCTATCGACAAGAGGTTTAAGTATAGACAAATGGGTCTCTCAACAGAAAGGGAAGGGGAGCTAAAACAGATATAGTCCCTTTGGTACTGATGGGTTAGGGTTAGAGTCAGGGTCAGGGTCAGGGCCAGGGCCAGGGCCAGGGCCAGGGCCAGGGCCAGGGCCAGGGCCAGGGCCAGGGCCAGGGCCAGGGCCAGGGCTCTTCTGATTTGTCATGGGTACAAAAGTCTGATGGTGCTCTGATAAACCTTATATAAATGAGGGCTTGTGTATTTCAAGCCATCATATAGTTTTATGTAGTTTACACATATCTTCCCTAATACTATCTGTGAGAATCCTCATCTAATGTGGTATAAATGTTCTGTAATGTTGCTATATTGTTCAAGGAATAATGCCACGATATGTCTGTATGTATTCCTACATAGCCCTGTGAATACAGAGTGCTGACTGTGTGTCTCCGTGCACAGTCACTGTGCACAAGACAAAGGTGAGAGAGCAGCATTATGGCAAGGTGAAGGGCACTGTTTTCAAAGACTTCCGTTGGGTATCTGGCTTCTATTCCTGCACAAACATGGGGAGGAGAGGGTTTATTCAGCTTGGAAGTCAGGACTGGAACTTAAGCAGGTTAGGAAGCAGGAGCTGATGCAGAGGCCATGGAGGGATGTTCCTTACTGGCTTGCTTCCCAGGGATGGCACCACCCACAAGTGGCCCTCCTTCCTTGTTCACTAATTGAGAAAATGCCTTACAGCTGGATCTCATGGAGGCACTTCCCCAACTGAAGCTCCTTTCTCTGTTAAAACTCCAGCTTGTGTCAAGTTGACACCCAAGACCAGCCAGTACAGTATCCATAAGGACCGTCAATTTCTTTTATTATATAAATATAGTTCTAGATAGCATTTGAAATACAGAAGACTAAAGAATAAATAGAAAGGGGAACTTACATAAGGGAACTAATTCATAAATAGCTTATAAAATCTTCATCGGAGAGAAGACCGATTATGTAGTCTGACTGCATTAAAATGATGAATTTCTGTTTACTATTGAGAAGATTTTCCACAACTCGTGTGGCTGAAGATCAGATTTGCAGTGCAAATGACCTACATCCAGAATATTGGTGCTACTCCTTAAAGGGTATTCTAAAGTAAAATTTAAAATAAATGAATAAAAGTATTAGATGTACCACTATTTTTAGAATATAAAGAATAGGTACAATTTAGGGTTGTCAGGAGTTAGGCCAGAGTCTGGGGAGCTTTGCGTGCTATTAGTATTCTCTCAAGCATGGGCTTTCTGTCCTTGATCTGTTTGCCTGGAGAAGTTGAAGTGGTGTGTGAGTGTATGATAATGTGAGCTAAACAGAGCTTGGGTTTAGTGGGTGTCAGCAATAGAAGCGGAGGGTGTCTTAGTGAATCATTCGGAAGCATTGCAGGATTCTATCATATTTCCTATGTATGTGTCAGGCCCTTGGAAGTGGTGTGAATTGGTAATGACTGCGTCCTTTAAATTTCAACTTTCCGTTTTGCAGAATCCTGAAGTCCCAGTTGAGTCAGAATGGATGAACAATCACAAGGAATGCAAGGGCCACCTGTTCCTCATTTCCAGCCACAGGTAATTTAATTAAGCAGGGATAAGTGGATCTCTCTGTGAAATATGTGGGAGTAGATTCACAGCTGCAGTCAAGGAGCGGCAAAAATGTTCACTTTGAATTTCCACGTTGTAGTCAGATTTACAGGCTTCTACGAGCTTCCGAATGCTTGGTCCTTATCTAGAGCAGGACAGGAGGCCAGCTGTAGCTTATGAGGTCATCTCATTGATTTCTTAGCTTTGAGGGTTACTGCTAGGCTGGAGGGGGTTCGGGGGGGGCAAGATTTGGAAGTGTCTCTGCATTTAGTACCCACTTCTGCTTTGGCTGGCTAGCTGCCCTTGACTTCCGTCATAATGTCAATCTCTCTCTCCCTCTCCCTGTCTCTGTCTCTCTGTCTCTCTCTTTCTGTCTCTATCTCTCTGTCTGAAAATATTTTTTTATTGTTATTCTTTATATTTTGTAAAATGAAGTAGAAAGGGCGTTTTTTGTAAAACAATATGTACATACTATTGAAATTCAAGTTGGAGTTTCTCTGCATTTTTTGTTAAGGCGCCCCGCAAAACCCCATATGCAACGGATGGTTGCAATCATAAGCTTCACTTTCCGAGGTGGCACCTCATCGTCTCTGCTGCCTTTTACACAGACTGGGTCTCAGCCTGGTACTGAGAGGTCTTCTACAGCGGGTCTCAGTTACGCTCCACTGGCCTTGCCTTGGTTTTGCTCAAAATGTTGTCAGCGTTGAAGACGCCATAGGACTTAAATGTGAAATCTGTAGTGGAGTGGGTTTGTGGCAATATCTCCTTAGACTTCCGGGTGCAGTGCGTACTGACTCTCAAGGCGAGCATGTGTGGCGCCCATATTGGTCTCCACACTTGCTTAGTCTGTGGTTTGATTTGTTTCGGTGCCTCTGTTGGCTTCTCCCAGCAGCACAGCTCAGAAATGCAGCCTACAGAAAACTGTCTTTTCAGCGTCCATGAAGACACCCATGTTCTACCCTCCTTCCTGCTCTCTAGTTTTTAACATCTGGTCCATCCTTCCGGGACCATCTAAAGCGCCAGCACTGCCCTAGGGCCTGTCCGATCTTCCGGTCTTCCCCGACACTCGATGGTTGATCTCCATCTCTGTTCTGGTGTTTCCAGAATCTTAGTTATCTTTGTTTCGTTTGCTCGTATGGACATTTTTCTCTAGATCTCCTTAATGAGCTAAAACCTTGTGGGAAAGGATACATTGCTCTGAACACTGTTGAGTTCTTTATTTTTTACGTGTAGTGGGACTCAGCTGCAGAGTTGAAGCCAATCAGGATGTCCTTAAAAGGACCATGTTTAATTTGTTCTCAAAATACTTTTTTTTTAACGTTGTGTTGCTTTGTGCTTTGTACTTGAGTTTTCAGTATTGAGAAAAACCGTTTAGAGGAAGGACACTTTTGCTTTCAGGATTGGGTTTCTCAAGTCTCTTTAACTTTGTAATGGTCTTAAGTTACATGATCAAGATTGTTTTAAGCAAATGGTATTAGCTGTACCTAGCTCAATGCCATCTCATCCCATGATGAGACACCGAGACACCATTACTGCACTGTTCCTAGCAAAGACAATAAAAGGACACCTCTAAAAATTAGGGAGTTCATGTTGTGATTTTGAAGTTCACAGTTTTGACTGGCCCTGTGCTTCAAAGAAAAAAAAAAATCACTTCTTTTTTTTTTTTTTTGCCTCCTACTGATTTGCCAACCAAGAAAGGTCGGGCGGCAGTAGGAGGCAGAAATGAAAGTAATCGTTTTCTTATGAGACACTAGGCTGCCACACAGTCTAAATTTCAAAATCATAGAGCAGGCTCTGCATTTCTTTTTCACACCGGTCCTTTCGGTTTCTGCCTCCTGCTGTGGCTCCTGTGTGGGTGGACCACTTTCCCTGTTGGAAATAGGCAAGTGTCATCCCAGGCTTTGGCTGCCTTGTGGCATATGGGGGGAAGGGAGGGGCCTTGCTTTTCCTCCTCTCTGCCTTCAGACTGATGGTGTGAGACAGAGAAAGAAAGATTACCTGACAAGAGCTTATAGGCGTTATTGCTTATTAAGTCTTTGAGAAATGTTCCTGCTCTCCGTAGCATTTTAAAAGACAGGGAAGGACAGGCTGGGCTTAGGGTTGACAACCTTCCTTTGTTTTGTTCCACACCATTGGTCTGAATAATGGGGGTGATATGGTAACATATGGTTAGCCCAGTGACTCCTTCATTTTTGTAATGCTAATGGCAGTGTGGACACAAACAGAAACCTAAAGAAGTCAGCCTTCTGTGTGTCAGACACCAGTTCCAACGGAGTGGTGAGCAGTGTATGTTCTGAGCATGGCTCTCCCCTTCCTTACTTGAGAGGTGCCTAGAAACCCACACATAGCCTGGGATGTGTGCTCTCATTTTTAGTACAGTATCAAGCCCTTTGTGTTTAAGCTTGAGAATATGGAACCTATGTATTTTTATTTGGTTAGTTTTTGCATTACTGCTGCTCTCTTGTGAAGCAATTTTTTTATTAGCTTTCCTATTCTTCCTCCCTTGGTTGTATGCACTACCATCTAGAGAGCAGTGAATGCACATGTCATTTGATTCTTCTGAATTTCATTGCTTAAGCCTCTTTATGACAGTAGATTTTCCTTTTCCTCCTTTAATTCAGACTGTATAGAAAGTGGGGACAGAAAAAGTAAAATAATATGAAAGATTACTATTAAACAGTGGAATTTTATATTTACATTTTAGTAGAGGTTTATGACAGTTTGTGACTATTTCATTTTTAGATTTTAAATGAGGAGGATTTGATGTTGCATAAAATATGCATAATTTTGCATATTTTAATTCTAAAATTATATAACAGTAAGCAGAGTGCAATTCTAAGAATTTCTAAGAATGTTAATTTAAATAATGATCAGAGGCTTGAGCTATGGGGATTTCTGCTTTTTTTATAATTTGAAATATTGTAATAGCTGGACTATTTGTGAAAGAACATACACCAGAACTGCATGTAAAAAAACAGCCCGTACTTTTACAGTTTGCAGAATATGACGACATTATTTTAGAGTCGGCTTCTGAACCACAACTTGAGCTAGCCGTTCTTTTATGCTTCCTGGCAGCACCAACTAGTATCCACTTAGGATTTTGAATGTATGAAGTGAGCAGGATGCTGGAGGTCAGCTGCTAACAGACAGTGGGCAGGAGGAAGGTAGCCCCCTGGTGGCTCACAGTGTGCAAAAGTCTTTGCTCACAATCCTCATACCGCCTCCTTCTCTTTCTAGTTTATCTGTCAGTTTTATTCCCCAAGCAGTTCATTGCTTGCTTTGATAAATTCGTGCTGTGAAGGTATTTGTAATTGGCACCGAATAGAGCTTACACTTTGGGAAGTCTTTAGAGCAATTTAGGTGATATCTCTTTTTCTAAGTGTTCACGTCATGTAGGTTTTATGAGTATAGAATAGGCACAGGGTGACTAAGCAATGACGACAGTTTTGAGGAAAGTTGTGTTGGCCATAATTGAGCATCGTGGCCCAATCCTTCAGTAAAGCCTGAGGCTTCTCTCTAGTCACAGACTTAGTCTGGAAGATTCTACCTGTCTTCCTAAGCAGCCCGCTTTCTTGTTCTTCTTTCTTGCAATACTAAATGTATCATCCCCTGACCTCACTCTCAGCTGACAGGTCCTGAAAAATCACACATTTCTCAGCTAGAATCTGTGTTCAGGAAGTCGTCTGCCTCTAGTTACGGGATGAACCTATTGAACTGCCCTCACCTGCCAGAATTCTCATGAGAGGCAGATCCTATATTATCCCCCACTCAGTTCAGACTAGAAAGTGATGTTTGTTCTAAATCTCCATCTTTCTTTTCTTCAGTTTCTAAAGGCTCTTTCTCTTCTTACCATGTGAGCTACTTGGGCCTCATCTTACTATCTACATTGGAAAATAATTGATCTTCCTCTATTCCTTGAAACCCTTCCTTCTCCTGGCTTCCATCCTTCTGTTTTTTCTTCTGGTCTCACTGGTCTCCCTTTGCCTTTCGTCTCCTCACCATCAACCATCTTAGTAGTGGATTTCCTAAGGCTTAGTTCTTATATCTCTTCTTTGCCCATTTGTATTCATTACCTAGGCTCTACTAGTCCATCTTAAATTTCACTTTCATGGCTCTCAGAGTCATCTGGACCAGGAATTCTGCTTTTCCCAAGTTCATATGTCCAACAGTCTTCCCAATGTGGGACTGTCCGCCATAACCACAGTGATCTCAAGCTAGTCCTACTACCTACCTACCCCTCATTTTCTGAAACCAGTCCATCCTTCTTGCAACTGAGGCTGGAACATCCCTGGCTTCTTCTCTTTTCATTCATTATGTCTGATTTATCAGGCACCCCTAGCTATATATCTAAAACATTTTTAGAACGGGGAGATTTCTTACTACTCTCATTCCCTCCACCTGGTCAGAGGCTCTTGTTGCATTGTGATAGCTCCCTCGGGGGTCTGTGATAGCTCCCTCAGTGGTCTGTGATAGCTCCCTCAATGGTCTTGCTACCTGTCCTTGTCCATCTCTTCCAGCACAGCTTTCAATAGCCAGCATAAAGTTGTGCTTGTCTAAGATGTAATTTCTCATTTGCTCATCCATCATTTTCATATATATGTGTGTATGTATATATACATACATATATATACATATATATATATTTGTAGTGTGTGTGTGACCTTCTTTAAGTATGAAGTGAAAACTGAACCTTCCTTACCATATAATATAATTTTGTTGGCGTATTTTTTTCTATAAAATCTATTGTTTTATCATTATTAACTTTGCTCTTTTTTATTTTTTATTTTTTTCAGATTGTGTTATTAGTTTTGTGGTATACATAGTAGCTAATCAAATTTTTTTTGAACAAATACAAACTTGGTTCCATATCAGCCCATCTTTTTTCCTTTCAAATATCATCTCTAAATAATGTTTTATATATTATATATTACATAATTATCTTCAGAATTTCCTGAATTATATATCCAACTTCTTACATTCTCCATATTTAATGTTTTTGTGTTTACAACTATGACCTTTCCAGAGTATAGGCACTTCACTCCTTCTAGTTGCTTCTGTCCGGTAAGAATCCATTTTTAAAACTGCACATTGTTATATTCCGCCTGACTTCTGTGATTCGGAGTAAGTTCACGTGTATATGACTTTGAAGATCTGTGCCATCTGGTCACCTGTGACTTCTCTAGTGCATCTCAGCCATTGCCATCAATCAGGTGGTTTGTCAAGGATATGTACTCGCTGGTGGGATCTAGTGAGCGTGGCTCCTTATATTTTATATTACTGTCAAACTATGGTATTATGATAGAGGCTCTAGGTAAAGTATCATAGGAGAGGACCTAGATAATTTATAAGACTAAAAAGATCATTGTGAGAAAGATAGTATGCTTGTTTTACACACACACACACATACACACACACACACACACACACAGTTCTTGTCCTGTCTTAGCTCTTAAACTCCACCCTTGGGCTAGGGATTGAATCAAGGGTCTTGCATATGCTTGGGAAACACTGAATTACGGTGTTACAGGGCTAGTCCTTTATGAATTTTTCATTCAGAGACAGGCATTCACTAACCAGCCCAGGCTGGCCTTCACCTCACTCTATAGTACAGGCATGTCTTGAATTTCAAAAATCTCCTGCCTCAGCCTGCCACATAGCTGGAATTACAGGCTTGGTAAGGCCTGGATTGTTTTCATTATATATCATATTTTATATTAATGAATGATAGACGATAGGTAATTAACAAGTGCTCATTGCACGGACAATTATCTCTAATGGAAAGTTTTAACCTCTTCAGTTCAGTATGTACCAAAGTGTTACATTAGGTGGGTTTCAGTGCTTAGACTTAACTTTATTCAGCAATACGATATTAAGAATTTCAGCATATTTAAAATGCGATTGAGCTCTCTTTGATTTTAGATTGCTAACATGTTTCCATACTTAGGAGTGAGCATCTCTCACATTTCAAAGGACATGCTTTGAGAAGGGTAGAGTTCTCGAGGTTGAGATTCTCTTGTCTGCTCTCTTGGAGTTTGAAGTCCTTCAGAGCGGTGTGAGTAAGGATAAGACCAATGTGTAGATTGGTTTGTTAGAAGTCAGTAGTACTGGACTGTGTCTGCAATCACAGGAAGCCAGGACAGGACTGAGGTCCAGTTCAGCTTGAGCTACAGGGTAACCAGAGCTGTCGTGAAGGATCCCTTGTTAAACAGTCAGTGGTAAAGGTCCTGGGGTTGATCTCAGCATCTCCCTCAGATGTGAGCAGTTTGATTTTCTATTTAGAAACTGGAAGGAAATAGAGACTGTGGGTGTGTAGTGTTCTTGTCAATAATTAAGAATAATATTTTTTTTACCCTGCAGAGTTGAAATGCAGCTTTCTTTCTGTCCATGGCGGAGCAATAGTTAACGTTTGTTAAAGGATAGTGTTGATGATGATGATGACAGTGATAGCCTGCTGTCAATAATCATCTTCTTGGGGCTGGAGAGATGGCTCCCAGACTACCTGCTGCTCTTGGAAAGGACCCAGTTCAATTCTCACCACTTATATGGTGGCTCACAGCTATCTGTAATGGCAATTCCAGGAAACCTAGCATCGTCTTCTGGCCTTCATGGGCACCAGACCCTCACACAATGCGCGTACCTGCCTGCAGGCAAAACACTCATACCTATAACATTTTTTAAAAATTTGTCCTGTTGTTTGCTTATTGATGCAGCATGTCCTTATTGCTTATTGATGTCTCATGTAGTCCAGGCTGTCTTCAAACTTGCTATGTAGCTGAGGCTGATCATCTTGCCTCCACTGCCCAAGTCACTGTCTATTTGCTGAGGATTATAGCATGTGTCACTACACATGATGCCACTAATTGTCTTGGTCCACAGACTACTGTTATTTGTTGCTTGTTTTGCTATAGCAAACATTTTCCTTTATCACATTTTTATTACCTATCTTTTATACAAACTGTTTCCCATGCAGCCTAGCTTATCTCAGTAAATGTGATTACTGTCCATAGGGTTCTCAACCCACAGTCGGTAACATTCAGTATCTGCTTCTTGGTCCTCTGCAGTGGCAGATCTCTTGGCTCCTCCTAATTCTGCCCATTCTCCATGCTACTGTAACTTCCAGGCCTAGTCCATCCATTTCTGCCCACACTCAACTCCTCCCCCTTCCCAGGTCCTTTCCCACAAAGCGTCCTTAGGTGTCAACACAGTGTTCTAGAACACAACGTAGAGCTCCCATGATTACAGCCCAGATCTGACATTCTTGTCAGACAGAACTCAAAGAGATGTTACCCATGCTTTTCTCTTTCACCTTGCTTCTTCAGGGTTTGCTTCATAACAATCCCACACACAACCCGGCTGTGCTCTTCGATGTTTCTTGAACACATCAGACTTTTTCTTTTGGTTTTGTCTTGTTTCCAGTGTTGAGGATCAAAGCCTGGTCCGCACACGTGCTGACCTAGTGCTCTGCTACCGAGTTCTGCCTCCAGACTCTTTTTTTTTGTCTTTTAATCTCAATATAGATGTTTTATGCTCAGCAGAATGATTCCTCCATTGTAGAATGTAAAGTAACCATGGCTCAGCATCAACCACAAGAACCTAGATTATTTCCTTGCCTTGTGTAAATATACAGAATAAATATCAAATACTGTCATGTATGCGCTGTCTTTTTAATAGTTATTATATTACTGGTTCTTTATTGTTTAATATCCATGGGATAAATGAGCAATCTCAAAGACAATCTGTTTTGTTCTGAGTTTGCTTGTATTAGGGGCTTTTTCTCATGTATTTTGTTTTATCAGAGATAGCTGATAAAGTTGGGGACATAGGGCTGCCCATGCCTTTAATTATCTTGCTCATGATAGCTTAAGAGAGATCCAGTATTTTTAATTCAATCATGTGGATATAGTAATTATTATAATGGGCAATATAATTGATAGTGATCATATACTACAAATGCCAGGTCTTAGAACATTAAGTTGTATATTGGATGTATCTGTCAGTTAATTTCCCTGTTCTTTGGTGAATCTTCTCCTTTAAATTTCAAAATCTACAGAGTAATAAATGACATACCTTTAAAACCTGATGTTAAGTCTATTGTACTTGGAAGACTTTTAGGGATGGATTGCTTTTGAAATAAAGAAATTTTAGGGAGATACTTCTTCATATAAGAAGAAACACAAATAGGCATAGATGGTATGCATGGCATTTTATTTTCCTCTTCTGGTTTCTAATGAGGTCTGTGGAAATTATAATATATTAGTGTTGTGTTCCATCTATCAGAAAAGGTGTTCTCACTAGTGTGCTTTAGAGGTGAGCAGTGTGCCTTAAAAAAACAATGACAGCCTAAATATCCCTGCAAAGTGAAATTGGTAGACTTACCATGTTTTGCTCTTTTTGTCAGTTTAGGAGATATTTGACAGCATTAATACAAAATCTAAACCAATCCATTGCTTTAGGCTAATAGTAAAGTGAGAACCAATAAGAGGAGTTTGCAGTAATGATAAAAACCTTATTAATGGTGTTAAATATTGCAATTAGTACTGGCTTGTGCGTAGATCACCACTGGTACCTCAAGGGATATCAGGACATAATTTTCTCTCTCGGGAGTTTATTGAGTCCATGCAGTGACTCTTCTAATTTCTCCATAGAGAATTATCATTATAATGTTTCCCCGGAATATCTATTGCTCAGTACATGTCCTTGTCTTCAAATTTTAAAGCAAATTAGAGAAATTAATTTAATTCTGTGAAATTATTATTTAAAAAGAGCCAGTGTCCTACAGAATACATTTTATTTCAGAAGTGAGAAGTATCCCTGTGAAGGAAACACAGCTTAAGTAGGAAAGATCATTGTAATTACTGTAGTTAACAAGATTATTAAATGAGTGTTTCAGATCAGCGAGACCTGCCTCAACAAGAGCTCAGAACATTTAACATGTTAAAAGATTCATTCACTCGAGAGTTTGATTTCATAGTTGCTGAATATGATTTTGAACATGAGTTTCTGAGATCTAAGAATTCTTTCAGAGGATAGCATCTGAATAAATGTACACATACATACACACCCACACACATGCATGCACACATACACACACAAAATAGAATGAGGGCAGAGGGAGTAAAATTAATAAATTACAATAAAAATAATATTCTTAAGTGCTTCCAATATCAGGTTTCATTTTGCCCATTAAGTAAGGAGTTGTGAATGTTGCTTAGAAATAAAGTGATATTGAAAAGCACTTTATATAGGCATGGATGGGTTACTCATGTTAGTTATCGTTTAAGTTTCTTCCAAAAATGAATGTTTGAAAATACTACACAGGACACAAAGTCTTCAGTTTTAGAAGACTGACCTTTTGCCTTCCCCATGTCACTTGTCATGGCGAGCACGAAGGGCTCTGTTTACGGGCCATAACCATTTTTTCTAAGTGTTGCAAGTGGACTCCAACCATATAACCTAAGTGCCACCAAAGAGTTTAGAGATTTTTATTCGTTTTTATGTATTAAAAGTTTCATCACAGCAACAGTTAAAAGGATTTTGGGGAGAGTGACTACAGTTGCGTGTGCTGTGTCGTCATCCATGTAGTCTTGTATCTAAGGGGCTTGGCTGTTTTCATTCATCAATCAGGATAGAGTACATGGTAATGAATATTCTAATTGTAAGACCCAGCTCTGAACTAGGAGATGATCGGAACACTGCCTGAGTATGCCATTGGGATCAAATCGACTCTACTTTCCTTGGGAAAGAGAGATAGAACAGAAAGTACAGATGCAGAAGGAAGAAGTGAGGTGGTCTTGACAGCCACCATGCACAGATGCCCAAGGAGGACCTGTGAACATGCAGCAGTGTGAGGGACAGGGTGCAAATTCCTGCTACTCGGTCTCCTGGGGAAGAAAGAGTCTCAAATGATCCTAGCCCCAGTGAGATGCCGGCTTCTGCTCTACATGTCCCGTGTTCAATTGCTCACACACGTACAGTTCTTTGAGGTTGGATCTCACCTCTAACAAGAAAACAGATCTTGCTTGCTGTCTTAGTTTCTTTTGTGGTACAATGATAAAATACTCTGACCAGAACCCCTAAGGGACAGTGGGATTATTTCATTCAGGGTTCCTGGCTGTAGCCTGTTATGGCAGAAACTGGAAGGAGAGCGTCACATGGCACCCACAGTTAAGAAACAGAGTCTTATCCACTTGTTGGTCTCCCCTTTGCCTTTTCATTCGTTCCAGGGCCCAGCCCATGATGTGCTCCTCACAGTCAGAGTGGGATGCCCCACTAGTTAACCCAATTAAGATAAGCCTTTTTAGAAATACCCAAAGTATGGCTTCGCCTAGACATTTCTCACTGAGATTCCCCTCCCAGATGACTCCAGGTCCTGCAAGTTAACAATTGAGATGGGCATGGGCTTAGAATGAAACTGGAAGCAAGGATTTGAGCTTAGGCCCACCTACCAACACCAGAACCTTTCCCAGTGAGTTCTGTGAAAACAAGGTGGACTCTTGTGGTTAGCCAGGCTTTCCATCAGGGTTGGTTTGAAGTGTAGTGTTCAGTGTTTGTTGGGCTGTGAGAGGCAGAGGCTTGTAAGTCTTTGGCACCTCGATGCCCTGCCATCTATGCTAAGCAGTGACTAGAACCTGCCTCAGTCTTAGCCATGCCCTGTGTGCTTGATGCTCTGCATTCTCTCAGAATTTCCCAAAGCAAAATCTTAGTAAATATTTTTCTTCTTCCTGGCCTCTCGTGATTAACTAATAACTTGGTTTTGGTCTTCGCTTTTGAAAGATGAGTGTATAGTGGGTGATTCACATATGTGTAAACAAATAACCAAAATATCAGTGTGATCTAGGCCAGTGGTTCTCAACCTTCCTAATGCTATGGCCCTTTCTCATGTTGAGCGAACTCCCACCATAAATTTCTTTCATTGCTACTTCATAACTGTAATTTGCTACTGTTATGAATCATAATGTAAATGATATGCAGGATATCTGATGTGTGACCCCCTCCTCCCAAGGAGTTGTGGCCCACTGGTTGAGAACTGATGATCTAGAATTCAGCGTAGGGCCGTAGTTTGTACAGCTAATTCTTTATGGAGCTGAATGGCTACTGTCAGGACAGTCGCTGCTTTGCTTGCCTTGAAGACACTAAAACAGGACCCAGGAAAGCAAAGCTGCTTGAAAGAGTGGAGGATAATTACCTTACAGAGAGAGGTTCAGGATGGAATTAAGTTGCAGAGACAGCTATGGTTTGCCACATGTGAAGAAGCTATTCAGAAGGTGTGGGAGCAAGCAAGTGTAACACCCTAGGGAGGCCAGAATTTATGGTGCAGCTGGTGGGTGGGGCCCATGGCCAGGATGCACAGGTGACTTCAAAGGTCCCACCCATACAAGGCATCCTGTAGTTTTACCCTGATCAAAGTTGAAGATCTTTTAAATGGATGCCTCTCATATGTCATTTTCTATACCTTAGAAGAAAGGGAGAGTCCATTTTCATTCTAAGCCTAGAGGAGCAAAGTCAGTGTAAGCGATTTCACCTGGCTTCTAATTCCTACTGATTTTAGTCTCATTGTTATTTCTGGTGTAACTTAACATGCACACATGTACAGGATACATATATATGTACTTTATATGCGCAGACTCACCTCTTAGTTTAGCTTGTTGAGATGGATAGTTGAACATCACTCAAGAAGGAGGTAACTCGTAAATATAGCCCTTTAGTGGGACTTGCTTAATATCATTTTTTAAAGCAGTAATATGATTTGATTGGCAGTGGCATTTAATTCACCAAAATGAAGCATGGCACTGAATATGTTGTCATGTGATCATCACCTGAGTGCAGTGCTAAGCCATCAGATGCGCTCCGAGAGGAGACCACATCTCACACAAGCTTCATTTTATACAATAGCTGTGAGGTGGTGAGACCCAAGGGTAGTGGGAGATGTGCAGCTATGTCCCTTCTCATGTCAGCTCTCCACATCTTCACTCTGTGACAGGACATGGGAGCAGATGAGACAGGCTGTCACTCACCCGCACTGCCCTTTGAAGAAAGGCCATGGGGGGAGAAAGGTGCCGCAAATGGGCTGTGAAGTTTACATACACTGCCCACTGTTAAACAGATTACGTCTAATGAAGTGTCTAATGCTCAGGCCATATCAACCTAATCCTCGGTGGCAGTTCATCCCTCAACTGCCAAAAAACACCGCCCTCTGGCCCTCTCTCACCACTCCGGCCGCCAAGCACAGGGAGGTGCCCAGTCTTAATAAACCAAGACAGTGTGTGATCTGACATGCAAATGTAGGTCATTGCATATGTAAATGTGTGATTACAAACCTGCATGCCAAAACACATTAGTGAGACTTTGCTCTCAGCATGTGGTTGTCACACTGCCTTAGCAATTCATGCTAATATTTGTCAAGTTATTGTGCGGACAGAAGATAGAATTGCCAGTCAGATTTAAAGTATATGGATTAGATGATGATGTTCCTGGTAATGGAGCCGTATTTTGCTGCAGAGCTTGGCAAGATCTCATCAAGAGAACGAATGGTTTCTGTGTATACAAAAGAGGGAACTGATTTCTTGGATGCTGCAGACTGTCCAAGTACACGCGCATGCATGCGTGTGTGTGCTGTGTATGTGTGCATGCACATGGGCTCACATGCATATGCATATGTACATACACGCATTAGTAGGTCTTTAACATTCAGTTCATTAGAGGTTGCACTAGTAAGAGAGACCCTATGCCAATGCCATGTTTACTGGAAGTTAGCTTATAGAACAAATGTGCGGAGAGAAGGTGGCCAATGTCTTAGAGCAGGTGTGCGGAGAGAAGGTGGCCAATGTCTTAGAAGAGTACCCTCATCAGTAACTTAGAAAAATTATATCAGGAAAAAAAATGACAATTGAAATGCCCTCTTTTCATGAGGCTTTTTGAAAGCTTTTTGAAAGCTTAGACGTTTTAAAAACATTGATATCCATGGAATTTATCTGAAACTGATACTTCTACGTATTTCCATATTTAAATATGTACCATGTTATCTTAGATGACATTTTAAATTCAGGGATTACAAGAAAAATTTATAAACAAGTAGCCTGACAATTTTCTAACTTTGAGTTGCGTATATTTCCTTACAGTAGACTTTTCAAGTTTTATTTTTTAACGATTTTGGTAAACATGTGGAATTGGAAATATCTTGAATGGCTGGGTTGAGTTGTGTTGTGTGGCGTCTCATTGTAGGGGCTCAGGGCAGTGTAGCATGAGCCGTATATTTGGAAATCAGGTCCTGCAGGTTGGTTTTGATAAGAACTACAATTGTTTGTCATGACAACTGAATCAGAGGATATATAAACATCTAATGTGTAGGGACGGCTAAGCAGTAAGCACCACAGTGGAGCTTCTGTTATGGTTGTAGTAGATACTGCTGTTATTTTATTATCATAACAATCTAGCCTATGGTCTTTGATATAATGAATATGTGAATTTTACATTTTGGTTATGTTATGTATTTTAAAATGACATTTTATTTAAAATAGTCTTATTACATTCTTAAATTTATTTTGTATGTATGTGAGTGTTCTTATCACAGTGTACTTGCAGAGGTCAGAGAGCAAACTGAGGATATCAGCTCTTTCCGTTCACCATATAGGTTCCTGGGATCAAACCCAGTTAGAACGCTGTGGAAAGCATTTGAGCCTAATGAGCCATCTCCCCAGACTAAAAAATGGTGTTTAACAAAAGAAGAGCTGGGTTTTCAGTAAGAGCAATGTACAGTTAGCAAACTATCCCCCACCCCATTTTGAGAAAGAGTCGGCTAACATCATGGAATTCCATAGCAGGATTTTACAGCTTCCTTCAGTATAATAAATGAGATGCAATTAGCAAGATAAAGTGTACAAGGCTAGGAGTTGCTGTACTGCTCATATATCAAGAGAGACTCTTGGATAAGCCCAGGACATGGCATTATCAGCCTTACCCAAAGTTCATTTGACAGCTTAAGAGTTCGAGTTGGGTGTAATTTGTTTATGAACGAGTGCCATCTTTGGATGCATTAAGAGGTCTATACTGTTCAGTTCATTAGAGAGTGATTAGGCAGGCCCACTGGAATGCTGCATTTTCCAGACCTTAGCTCATAGTTACAGCAAGTGCTTAGGTGTGAGACAGGTGGATGAGTAATTTAGCAGTAATTAGCAGTAATTTAGGAATCGTATAAAAACCCCTCAAAGCTCTCTCACTGCCCCAGAGGGCATACGATTACAAAACAGACCCATTTTATGTTAGATATAGGTAGAGTTACTACCACAAGGCACAGAGAAGTTTCTGTGACTCTGGATAATAAGCTGGACAAATGACATCTGCAGGCAGTGGGTATTCCACTAAGGCTTGGTTTTGTTGTAACTAATTGTCCAAATGACTGATTGCCTTCATGGATTAGTTATGTTAGTATCTATCACTGTAGAGTCGCAAATCAACAAAAGACTGACGATAATGGCTACATTTTGTAAGTGGTGTTTTTATTAGGCCTCGCTTGCCACTATGTATCTTCCTAATACCTTGAGTGCCTCTCTCGCCAGTTTCAGTAACCTGTTGGAGAGCAGAAACCATTTCTGATTATTCTGGCTTTGGGCTGATTAGCAGTAGTAGAAAAAAAGAGTTAAGAATTGAATTATTTGACCTCTAACCAAGAGGCTGTTTGCAACTAATGGCTGCTAGGAGAAAGGCAATCTGTTTTCTTCATTAGAATGAGCCACATTCCAAGGATGGGCTCAGGAGTGGTTGACCAACACAAAACGGACTTTGTGGTTATTTTGTGTAAGCTGCTGTTGTTGTTATGGTTTGGTGGTGGTTTTGTCTTTGGGGTTTTCCTGTTGATTGGTTTTATGAGAATGAGAAAGTAGGAGAACATCGTGTTGGGTGAGTGTAGGAAGAAGAATCTGTGAAGACTAGAGAGAAGGGGAGAGTATGATCAAAATAGAGTGTATAAAAAAACAAAAAGAATGTCTCATTAAAAAAGAGTGAAGTGATTTCTTTTACAAAGACAATAAAATATAATAGTATAATGGTAAACTTCTTGCCATCGGCAATATGCATTTATTAATTCATTTATTTACAAATTCAGCTAGTTCATTAGTTTTCCAGAAGCTAAAATACTGTCAAGAATTTAAAAATTGTGGCATGTATTAGTGGACAGATTGGAATGGGTGATTATATTTGTGTGTAGGGCTGGGGAAACAGTGTCCATTTCAACTCAAAGACTCTTTTAAGACGATAAGGACCAAAGATTGGTTGAGTCTGGCCTATAGTAAGTATAGGAACTAAAGTCAAGTTGCAGAAAGTTTTTACCTAAAATTTCAAAATCCTTCTCCTCCTCCTTCATTCTTTTTCCTTGATTTATTATGTTTCCTTTTTTTTCCAGCCTTCTCACTGGTGTCTCTGTGTAGCCCTGGCTGTCCTGGAACTCACTCTGTAGACCAGGCTGACCTCAAACTCAGAGATCTGCCTACCTCTGCTTTCTGAGTGCTGGGATTAAAAGTCTGTGACTTCACTGCCAGCTAGCCTTCCCCTTCTTAAATGCTATATGTATTTCATTTTATTACCTGCCCTCCACAACCCCTATAGTATAAGTTCCCCCAGGACTGAAGTTGTATTTTTAATTACCTTCTGTATTCTCAAGGAATTCAAATATTGTTGGTGTGGGATGTTTGCAACTTTACTGTAGGCAGTACATACCATGTATACCATATCGTCATCTACTTAAGTCATATGTCTTTGTGTGTATTGTGTGATTGAAACTTCTTTGTGTTATTTTTAATTGCAGAAGGCATTACGACCAGATATGGGCTATAATACCTTAGCCAACTTCCGAATAGAAAAGAAAATTGGTCGTGGACAGTTCAGTGAAGTTTATAGAGCATCCTGTCTCTTGGATGGAGTTCCAGTAGCTTTAAAAAAAGTGCAGGTAAGATGATTTTTCACTATATAAACTAATATGAAATTATGGTGTCTAAAAATTAGGTGGGAAAACAATTTCTGCAATGGTTTGGGCCATGGAACTGTGGTTCAAGAATCCTAAGAGAGAACATTGTATTTTAGAAGCTGATTTTGAAGGTAATACGGGGTAGAAATTAAGTTTTCCATATCAATGTTTACATAAGGCCTAGGCTAGATCTGTCTTGTTCTTATTGTGTATATGTGGCTCTAATACTTAGAAATTAATATGTAGTACAGTTACTTTATGCTTACCCCCAACTAGCTTACAAATAAATGGGACTCAGACTATGGTTATTTTATTTGGCTTGACAATTACTTGGGAGCGGGGTGGGGGCACTCCTAGTCTACCCTTCTAACTGCTGGCCTGGCTACCTCCCCAGTGGTGTACTCCCAGATACTTGCTGTTTCTCCTGGCCATGTGCTCATGGTGGCTTCCTCCCCTCTCCCATTCTTCCTCTCCTTCTTCCCTAGTCTCTCCTCCTCCGATCAGGTCACTCCAAACCCACCTACCTCTAATCCATCCAGTAATTGGCTATAGTCAATTTTATTTAACCAATAGTTTTAAGTTAAGCAGCAAAGTTTGCCCAACTGAAGCTTGTAAACATGAGAAGTCACTTGTAGGCCTAGACCTTTCGGTATAGAATTTTGCATTACTATACATAGCACTTGACCAAACCTCAACATTAATGTTCAGTTTTCAGACTACTTTCAGGCTTTAAAATGCTGACAACTGTCCCCCCCCCCCCCATAACCAACAAGGACTGGGGGTGGTGGCAGCTCTCAAGGAGGTAGAGCCCAGTTGTCACTCACTAGGCATTGAAGTAGAATGTCTCAATTGAAGCTCTGAATCTATTTGGTATCAAAAAGAAGTAATTGGTTCATAAAACACATTGCCTAAAGTCAGTGAGTGGCAGTCCAGCTATGTTCCCCATGCCAGGAAGAGAGAATGGTGGTGGATCTGACTTACTTGGGGGAAGTGATGGAGAAGAAATAAGAGGATTATCCTGTGATTTTAAGTCACTGTTCTGTGTTAGTGTCATCACAGAGTCATTTTGGTTAACCAGTTTTGTTCTTTATAAACACGTCAATCATTTTTCAGCTCGTCTTCTAAGCCTGGCTCTAACCCTGGTGTTCTAATTCTGCCGAACATGGATAACTACCAAGCACACCCACTTTCCTGAGCCTTGCCAAGCTTCATTTGTCCTAGTGACGATTCTCAGCTGGGAAACCTGACCCTGCCTTCTCCCTTCTACCCTTCTCCCTGCCGTGCCATCCATATGCTAGTTATAGCCATGATGGAAACAAATGGTTGGGCATAGATAGCTCGGAGGGGGAGTGCTTACCTAGAATGTGAGACCCAGTGTGTTTGATCCCCAAAATTAAAAAACAATAACATTTTAAGTGAAAGAACCATGTGACATATGTTTAGATCATAAACATCTATTTATAATGTCCTTATACCCAATACTCAGCTTATGGAGTAGACATTAAAATATTTTTTACTTGTGCCTTTTACTCATTCTTCAAAGGTATCCATATTATAAACTTAATGGCTGTTGAGGTTGCTTCCAGTTATTTTGTGGTCAAACGCTTACATGATATTCTTGTGTGTTTTTTACTAGTATGCATATGCAAGGTATTTTTTTTTTTCATTTGCGCCTACAAATAGAAAAGGTGGTCCACAGAGCATGCTTATGTACCATAAAATAGTTCTGGGTTGTTTTCCAAAGTTGGACTAGTTTATTTTTTTCTTGGCAGCACAAGGTTGAAGCGATCTAGAATAAGGATGTCAGTGTTTAGGAAACACATGACTTGGAGGGAAGACTATCCCTCTACTGAAGACTTTAATTCATATTACAACTCTATTAAAGTTCCACTCTATGTCTCACTACCAAGGGCAGAGAGTACTTAAAAACAATTGCCTGTTAAACCCTGTGGCATGGATTCTTGTTAAATAAGACTTTAAGGAATAGAGATGTCAGTTTGAGCTGTTAGAGTTTAAGCCAGACTATAAATGGGAGAGGTTGAAACCAGGAAGAGGAATTTGAGAAGCAGACAAATAAGGATTCTCCACAGATCCTTAGGTGGGGCCAGCCTCCTGTTTCACGGTTCTCAAGCTGTAGTTACAAACTCCTCCCTCAGTACCTCATGGAGAAAAGACCTTACCATTGGCCAAAGGTGGTTGGAGGCCAAGTGATAAAACTCAGGGTATTTCTTGGCTCCCTTCTTGGTTTCCACTGATATTAAGTAAGGAAAAGAAACAGGACTGTAGCTCTCTCCTGTGATTAGTTTTTAAGGAGAGAACCTCTTTATTAGAAATAGGAAGGAGCTATTGGGAAGAAGTAAAAGCTTTTTAGCTTCTCACAGTAGCATCTGAGCTCTGTAGTTTGGGAGGTGGAGGATGACTGAGCATGCACGGTTGCACTTCTGTCCATCCTCCAGTGTCTGATTCTGGCTGCCCTGATTTGCACTGTATCCTCAGGTGCCGTGGGAGGCTATCATCTTGCTTTGTCTTTCTTCTTCTTTGATTGCTGATTCTGTGTTGTCTCCCAGTTTAAACATAAGTTTGTACTGAAGAGGCAAATGATGCTCTAAGCTGTGCCCAGCTTGTCTGATTAGGGACAGAGCTAGGCTTTGTGAGGAGGAGTGTGTTTGCATCTCAGACCTGTTGTGGAGCTCTACGATGGGTTACTCTCTTATTGAGCAAGGAATTACCACTGTTCTTCATTTTTAAAAAGTAATTTGCTCTCCTTATAACAGGAGCATTGCTATCCAAGTGTGGTTCCGCAGCGAAGACTTCCAAACAAATATCTAAAAAAATTCCTGAAGAACCAAATATTGGATTTTAAGGCTGCATCATCAGTCATCAAACTGTATTACTGCTCTCAACTCTGTGAAAATCCTTCCAGAACTCTTTGGCTGTGTGATGTGTAGATGCTAAAGTACTCCTTCCGTAATTTCCTTGTTTGCAAACCTAGAATGGACTATTTATAGTTTTATCGTCTGATTCCTGAGTTTAGCATTCAGGGTCGTTAAGGATTCTGTCCTGCATCACTTACTCTGGGCCTTAAGAAGCGATCAGCTGACTTTCAGCTGCTGCCTACAGCTTTGCTTATATTTGCAAGTGGAAGGTGTGTCTGTGCTAAGCTCCTTGCTTTTTCCAAATTATAAAGAAATCTGGAAGCTTAAAGCATGTGAGAACAGAAAACGATCTTTTAAAAGCCAGTGTCCATTCCATTATTGTTCATTTGCTATCTTACCTGCTGCGACAGATCTGACCTTCTGTGTGTTATTTTTTCTTCCTTGTCTCTGGTTCTTCCCTGTAGCTTCCCTTCCTGCTGATCATGCAGTTAATTTCACCCAATTCCTTTATTACTTAGTGTCATTGGCCAGTGAATAAGACTGAGACCAGAATACTTGTGATGAGATTTAATGAGATTCTGAGGGTAGCTGGTGACATTCTAAAATCCTGACGTAGGTCTTGATGGCAGCAGCCTAAAGCAGTATAAGTAAATATTACTTGGAATGTGGAGCAGATAAAAGCAGGAGATTTTAAGCATTTTGCCAATATTAGTTGGAAGAAGACATACCAGCAAACTAAGTGAGCTATATAGCTCCTGTGTGGGAGGCAGGTTTGAAGGGGAGCACACCTGATCTTTTTCCTGACCTTGTTCTTTCTATGAAACTGGCCTGGTTAGCCCCCTCCTGACACCCCATTTCCCGTAAAGTGTTTCTCTCCTTAGGCACAGCACAGCCATTTTCAGTATGACTACTTGGTATCAAGCTCTATTGCCATCCTTGTCCCCTTGCCAGGGATATGGCTGCCTTCTCCCTGGTCTGTTAGTACTTTTTCGTTTTGTTTTGTTTTTAAATGTACTTTCAGCCTCCCTGTCCCCACCCCCTTTCTTCTTTTATCCATTCCTTGCCACCGTTCTTGATCTTTCTGAAGTTAGGCTCATGGTGTCTATATGTACTTGACTGTCTCGCCTCTTGTTCTGCCTCCAAGTCCCAAAATCCCTAGCTATTCTCATCTCTTTAATTTCCTCTGTCAAACTTTACTTAGTCATTGACCCTGCCTATCAAGTGTCACTCAATATTATTCAGACTTCTTATTTGCTATCCATTTTAACTGGATTTTATAACAATTTGATCCTCCTCAGTTATCATCTTTTAGTAAGTTTTTTAAAAGATTTATTTATCATTTTTATATATATAGTATTCTGCCAACACGTGTGTCCTGGTCAATTATCCTCTTTTAAAATAATTTTTTTAAAGCTTTAGTTATTTATTACGTATATGGCTCTTTGCCAGCATGTATGCATGTACATCAGAAGAGGGCACCAGATCTCATTATATATAGATGGTTATGAGTCACCATGTGGTAGCTGGGAATTGAACTCAGGACCCTGTAAAAGCAGCCAGTGCTCTAACCCTCTGAGCCATGTCTCCAGCCCCTGGTCAGTTAACACATTCTGAAATGGATGCTGTCCTGTTACAGTCCCTCTTTGTCTTTCTAATGAGCAGTTCTCATTTGTCTCCAGTCTTCAAGTTTTTGTTTGTTCACATTTAGTCATTTTCTCATCATAGAGGGCTCAGGTTCCTTCTTGGGAATTTGCAGCTTTTCTTTGGAAGTATATTCCTTACGCTCTAATGAATATATTCTAACCACAGTATTAGAAGCTCCTCTCATCAATGGGTGTATGGTAATGTTCCCTATGTAGCCACAGCCCTTATGCATTTATGCCAAGCAGCACATCTCTGCTCTCCAGCGTGTTTTATGATCATTGCTGTCTGTCCTTCCCTAGCTCTTCATATATGTTGGATACATCCCCCTTGTCTGCTTTTTTTCTGATTTATCTTCCCATAAGCTTCTCTATTTCTTTCATATCAGCTTCCTTTCTCATTTACTTCCTTTCTGGGATCTTCAGAGAAACTGTTACTGTAGTCCCCACAAGCTTCTTACAACTCCACTGGTTCTCACAGTTAAAATGTTAGGGTTTCCTGTTTCTTCTGTACCCATTCTCACAGCTTCCTGTGAGAACCCTCTACACAACTGCATCCCTCTACACAGCTGCACACCTCTACACAGCCGCATACCTACACAGCTGCACACCTCTACACAGCTGCACACCTCTACACAGCTGCACACCTCTACACAGCTGCATACCTCTACACAGCTGCATACCTACACAGCTGCATACCTACACAGCTGCATTTCTCTACACAGCTGGATTTCTCTACACAGCTGCACACCTCTACACAGCTGCACACCTCTACACAGCTGCACACCTCTACACAGCTGCACACCTCTACACAGCTGTACACCTCTACACAGCTGCATCCCTCTACACAGTTGCACATCTCTACACAGCTGCATCCCTCTACACAGTTGCACATCTCTACACAGCTGCACACCTCTACACAGCTCTACACTTCTACACAGCTATAACCCTCTACGCCAGCTGCATCCCTCTACATAGCTGCATCCCTCTACACAGCTGCACACCTCTACACAGCTGTACACCCCTATACAGCTGCATCCCTCTACATAGCTGCATCCCTCTACACAGCTGCATCCCTCTACACAGCTGCATCCTTCTACACAGCTGCATCCCTCTACACAGCTGCACACCTCCTCATAGCTGCACACCTCTACACAGCTGCACACCTCTACACAGCTCTACACTTCTATACAGCTATAACCCTCTACACAGCTGCATCCATCTATACAGCTGTACACCTCCACAGTTGTGTACTTCCATAAAGCTGCATCTAAAAGAGTACCCCTATCCATGAATAAAGCTTGCTGTGTTTCTAGTTTCATGAAATATTTTTCCAGTTTTATAATTTAAAGGAAACCCTAGCCAGACAGTAGTGGTGCACACCTTTAGTCCCAGCACTCAGGCAGGTAGAGCTCTGAATTAGAAGCCAGCGTGGTCACAGCATGAGTTCAAGATAGCCAGGACTTCACAGAGAAATCTTGTCTCAAAAAACACCAACAGCAACCACAAAGCAAACAAAACCAAAAGAAACCCAAGTAAAGCTTACTGATATATTGAAAGTCAGACTACCCTGTCTGAGAAGCCTGTCAAGTTAGAGGGCACCTCCTAGAGACAGTTCACAGTGGTTATGAAGTAACTGTGGACACAAGCAGGTGTCTAGGTGTGCTCTATCGTGTGGCAGATCCTCATGGAATCCAGGAGCAGGTAATGGAACCCTGCCTCTTAATGTCTGGTCTGGCCATGTTGGTAAGCATGATGAGAGAAGAAGGCTGGTGAGCGGGAAGTGGGTATTAGAGAGGTTTCCAGCACTGGGGGGAGTTTGTCCCAGAATCACTGTGCTCCGTGCCTCTCACCCACCACAGAGCTCTCTGTAGAAAGTTTTTATGGAGAAGGTGGATTAAGGCTCCCCTCCCTCTAACCCCCCAGTAAAGGTAGAGGGCTCAGTCTGGCCATTGGGTAGCCTGAATAGAGGGGTGGAAGCCTTTTCCTGACAGTAGGGTCAATTGGGGCAAAACATAAAGAACAGTTAAGACGGAGTTAGGTGTGAAGGCTGAAGGAAGAGTGAGGATTGGTCACATGGAAGACAAGGCTACTCAGTACAGGGACAAGCCACTCCATTCGATTATTCACATGCTTCAAAGTAGGAGGGGCCAGGAGAGGATTTTATGTGGGTGATTTAAATTAAGGAGTATGTGTACATGTGATTGCATTAGCTCAATACATATATAGTGTATATGTATGTATACATGTATGAGTGTATATGCATCTTTACTTCATTCTATGTGTGATTTCATAATAGCTAAATACATGCTTTTTAAGAGATGTTTCTATTAAGTTACATAAATGATTCTTTCTTGAAGATAAACTGATTAACTTTTGATGAGTAATTTCAGTAAAATTTGAAGGTGACAGATAAAATCTCTTATAAATGATTCAGAGTGTACCAAGAATGTATCATTTATTTGACTACAACTAATAACTTCGGCTTTAGCCAATAATAAAATAAGTTTTGAAGCTCAAAGAAACTTTGGGTTGAAAATAAATAAATGCTTCCTGTATATGTGTGTTATATAAAATGTCCTTTTTTCTTTTTACAAAACCCCATATCTTTTTCTATTTTCTGCCTTTCCTTGCTCATTAAATCACCAGGCAGCTTTGAATCCGTGCTGGGGATGACCTATTCCAAAGATTCAGCCTTCACTTTTGTCTTGATATGTTGACTAAAGAAAGATAAGGCGCACATTTCCAGTTAAGTCTATTTGTAAATATATTTGGTTCAGGAAGCATCATATTAAATGCACCAGGAACGAGTATTTTTCCCCAGGGTTTGAAGAGCAATTTTTGATATTGTTGAAGAGTCAAGTTAAAAGTAAGTCAGTTAAAAATAAAACTACTCACAATTCTAAATTGGCTGAAACATAATTTGAGCTAAATATTTATTATTTCCGTGTAGCTTGCATGCAGGTATATGTGTATGATTTTCAAAGGTTCTTATATTTCTCACTCTCAGACGTTTATTATTAAAATATTCGTCCATCTAAGAGGTATCGGTTATTCAGATTATTTCTGTGTCTCTGCGTTTGTGAGTTTTTGTTATTAAACCATCGAGGCCGCCACTCTCCTTTCTCTTTCTCTTGGGCAGTTTCCCCACAGGGATTCTGTGATTACCCAACATACTGACTGACTCTTTTAAGCAGGTTCGATTATCCTAAGTCCTGTGACCGGCAGTTCTAAGAACAATCTCAGCGTCCATTAGTAGGCAAGGATTAGTCATTTCTCTTGGTGCTCATCTGGAGATATATAAATAGGACAGGGTCTAATATAGCCCAGACTGGCTTAAAACTATAGTTGACAATTACCTCCGACTTAACAGTGTATAAGGTTCCTCGTTTTCTTCAGGAAGGGTGACACTGGATACATTTTAATCATGGTTGTTTTGTTTTCATCCCTGACTTTGGTGCCCATTTACAGCCAACCTATTCCTTATCCATTTAACCTCTATAGAAAGTGATTTAACAACAGGTAAAAACCCTTTCCCTCTCTGCTCACCTCCTTTCCCCTCTGCCTTCGGCTCTTCCCAGAGTCTGTGTTTACTGTAAAAACTGAAGTCATTACAGTAGACAGAAGGGGCTGGGCTCTAATTATTTAGTGTAGTAGGTTTATGGATGTTATGCTTGTCTTAAATTTTTAATTAACATCCTCAATTTGATTTTCACTATGTTTTTAATTGGGACATAATTATAAATCTTTATAGCATACATTGATAATTTACTACATGTGTGCAATATGTGGTTATCAGACCAGCATAATTACTGTCATTTTGTTGTTGTTGGGAAGCTACAAACACCTCTCTTTTGGTTCCTCCTTAAAATAAAATGTATAATCAGTTATTATGTTATAGTTCTTGTCCAACAGTGTGTGCTCCAGAACATTCAGAACCTATACCTGTTGTGTAACTGTTCCTTGTTACCCAGCCTCAAACCCTTCTTAACCTCTAGTGACTGCCATTCTAATCTGTATGGGAGGTGTTCAGTATCCTTTCCCTTATTACAAAGATCTGGATTCCCTCACTATTTCAGCCTACACATCTACCGATAGAAGTAGTAAGACTTAATTCAAGTTGTCGACTAAAAATATCATTGATGAAAATAGTGTTGTATGAGTAAGGTTTAATCAACTTGCAGTATAAGAACTAAGATTTGAAAAAAGTGATTGACTTTTACATATTAGAAATGTGTTTAGAATAGGTTTAGATCTTTAGAATAGGTTTAAAATAGGTTCCTGTATCTTATTTTCAAAGATACAGGACCATCCTTTTGGTTATATCTTTTTGTGTTTTCTGACCTCCTTTTCTGCATCATAGCAGCTCAAAGAGCCAACCTCTTTTCTTGAAAATTTAATGCCAAAACATAGTGTGTCTGACTGTGTATTTCTGTGTATCCACTTAGTATTTAACATAATAAAAATTTCCACCACGTCTTCAGAGGACCAGTCTCACCCTTTTTGCTTTACAACTCACCCTCTCCCCCAGCAAGAATCCAGGTCAGAACCATTAGAACCGTCTGGATAGCAAAGTATGGGTTTGGAGCTAGGCTGCCAGTGGAATAATTACAGCTAATTCCACTTGTCCTGCTGATGAGCTGCATGACCCTTTGTCAGTCTCGTAAGTTTTGCAAGCATCCTTTTTTTTTTTTTCCATCTACAGCACGGAACATTCTTATCCTTGTAAAGGTTAGATGGGAATTAGATGGTTCATAAAATACACTCAGTATATGTTAACTGTTCAATGGACATTGGTTATTATTGCATTATCCTATTGACCATCACCTTCATCCTGGTTATTTGAGCAACAGATGTAAGTGCCAGTACACACTCAGCTGTTAGCCTTTGGAGGAAAAGCATCCAAGATTTTTGTTGTTTTGTGGTCACATAAGATAAAGTTCCTTTGCACCTTCACAGTAAATAAATGCAAATAAAATTTTCATCTCTGTGAGTGTATGAATACGTATATAGATGTATTTATGTGTGTGTGTGTGTGTGTGTGTGTGTGTGTGTGTAGAGAGAGAAAGAGAGTGAAGGGAGAGAGGGAGTATTATAAAGGATGTGTTAGCCTAAGAATGTAGGTCACTATTTTACTAAATAATTCTAAACTTCATTTTTAGATATTTGATTTAATGGATGCCAAAGCACGTGCTGATTGTATCAAAGAAATAGATCTCCTTAAGGTAAATAATGATCTATGGGCTATTTTTAAATGTTTCTGAAGAGGTTGATAAAAATGATTTATCAAAATGTTACATTTCCAACTAAAACAATTTTTAAGGCTTGCTTGGTGACACATTGGTTCTAAGTAACACAGCAAAAGTTAGAGTATGTCTGTTTTGGAGACTTGTAATTTTGATTTATGATAAAATAATTGAATCATAATACTATGTAGAGTCAATTTTTTTTCAAGATAAAATATACATGGGCCTAAAACACTGGAGAAGTTTTTGTAGAGCATTCTATCTACACCTATTACTGCTCAAGTAATATCAATGCATGTTGCTATCATGTCAATATGTGTCACACTGAGAACCAGGTGCTTCATGTTTATAAACATTTCCTAAATCACTTTTCAGATTTAGACAAAGTGAATTGAAAGCATATGTTAAGAATTAACATTTTAGTTCCTTGTCTACCTGTAAGTGTGTTGAGGTTCCAGTCACCTGGACAGTGTTTTGTTGGTGGTGCTGGTGTTCTTTTATACCATGACTTATGCTATATTTTTCATTAGTTTTCAGTCAAGTATGATGGCCCACACTTGTGATCCCAGTACCTGGTTCTAGAACCCAGGTTCCAGGCCATCCTGGGCTACAAAGCAAAAGTTTTTCTTTAAAGAATCTTGCTATTTTATTCATCTGTGTATGTCCTTAAAATGCATCACTTTTAACCAAAGTATTTCAAAACTATGTTTTTCCACTCTTCCCACTTGAAATAACTGTTTTAAATACACAGGCACACACACTCACGTACACACACACTCACATACATGCACACATGTGGGCACACATGGACACATGCACTCTTGCATACTAGCACACAATATTTACACACTCACATATGTGCACATGCCACACACACACACACACACACATTTCTTCTCTCACACAACTTTTGGTTTTTCAAGACAGGGTTTCTCTGTATATCCCTGGCTGTCCTGGAACTCACTCTGTAGACCAGGCTGGCCTGGAACTCAGAAATCCTCCTGCCTCTGCCTCCCAAGTGCTAAGATTAAAGGCATGCACCACCACTGCCTGACAAAAAATAGAAAGAGCATAATTAGGGACAGTTTGGAAGGAAACCTTCCAAGTACAAAGAAAACCACCTATAATTGATGAGAATTTCTCTTTGAGAATGTATATCTTGTGTTAAGTTGTTCAAAATTTGAACATAAAATTTGTAAATGTTTATGGCTTGCATATTTTTCTTCAAGGTGAGATTTTTTTTTCCCCTTAGGGATGATCTTAGTCAACTCACATAGATAGGTTCCATGTAGTTATGCTCATATTTCTTGATGTAAAAACTATATTTAGATACTGTATGTAAATGTTAACAGTGGTTTTGAGCAGTCTAGCTTTAAAGGGACAGCACTTGTATAAAAGTAGTATAAAGAGATAAATTTACAGTTTAATGTTTATGTTTGACAGTCTTATTTTAAAGGATGTAATTTTGAGCAATTAATAATTCAGTTCTACCATTTACTCATTGCCTTTCCATACCTACTAGTCACAGCAGTACTTAAAAAAATCTTGAGTACACTATTATATCTAATAAGAATATTAAAATAAAATGTATCCATATCTAGTTTTACTTGGAATAATTATGTATTTCAAAATTGACTATAAAATAGGCTGTCAAGATATTTATAATTTAAGAATGAGTTGCCATTGCTAAATTAAAATTGATTTTGACTTTTTTTTCCTTAGCAACTCAACCATCCAAATGTAATTAAATACTATGCATCATTCATTGAAGATAATGAGCTGAACATAGTCTTGGAGCTAGCAGATGCTGGTGACCTCTCCAGAATGATAAAGGTAAGTTTGTTCATGCATTTGTTTTTCCGACAGAGTTGCTTATGAACTATATCGCTGTGGTAGCTACTTTCAAGTGATCAGGACACTGATGGTTATGTAGTTGTCTTATGTAGCAGAGTTAACTCAAGTTAGCCTACCTTTCTAAATGTACCCAAATCACTTCGGAAGTGGGCTTGGAGACTTGCTTTGAAGTTTAACTTTAAGTTTAACTGAAGTTAGAAGTTTTGAGCTTGTTTCTCTGAGCACAGTATCCTTGGTCCTTTGTCTGTGGACCTCGGGAGAAGGAGGGTGGAAAGAAATCCAAGGCCGGAGACATGCAGAGTTGTTGAAAGTTCTTGCCACACAGGGATGAGGAGCTGAGATCGTGTCTTGCAAACCCATGTAAAAAGTTGACCACAATTGAAGATGGAGACAGAGTGGTTCCTGGAATTCACTGACTAGCCAGAGAGCTGAATAGGTGAACTCTAGGTTTGGTGAGAGACCCTGTCTCAGAAAATAAGAAAGAGAATGATTGAGGAAGGCATTAACCTCTGGCTTCTCCATGCACAGCCATGCTCCAGTATCTGCACAAACATACATTCCATGTGCATGTGCACACACATGTATATACCCATTGATACACGGAAAGGAAGGAAACCCAAGAGCAGCCTGAGCTCTTTCTGGGAGGACTCATTGGAGAAGAATTTGGATCTCTGACTGAAAAGCCATTTAGCTTAGTATTCTTTCTTAGAAGCTCATTAGTTGGGTTTATGTTCATTTGCAGTAACCACTGAATGAGAGTAAGTTAAAACCTGCTTATCCTTGCACATATAACTTCTCTGTATCACTTTCTTCAAACTATAATTCACAGGGATATTGTAGTGATTAAAGTTTTTTATCCAGCTTTTGGGATCATGTTTCACATTCAGTCTCAGTCCCCTTCACTAGAATGTGGTCTCATGGACATATTTACAAGACAGGCTCCAATATATAGTCTGTATTCCATTGGCTGTGCCCAGCAAAGCCCCTGTTATTGAGGAAGACAAACTGGCCAGTATGGAACCAAACCAAACCAACCAAAAGAGAAAAACCAAGGTAGTTAGAGCCTTCTGTAGCTGAGGTATCGCCCACTGTCACCTACATTTTGACAGAGACTTAATTAAGGCTTCAAGAGGAGTAACAGCATCGAAAAGGGAAAGAGGTTAGGAGGTAGGGATTGGGGGTGCCCTGGTGGAGGATTCTAGCATAGCAAGGATATAAGTGAACTGGAGGTTGTGGTTATCTTGGACATTGAATCTTTCTTTGGTCAGGCAGATTCTGCTAGGTCACTAATAATTGGAAAGAGAGTTCGAACATGTTCCTTTAATCCTCACAGGATCTTGGGAAATAAACAAAACACTTCAGGAGCATACATACCATTGCTGGTAAATAGCAGGCTTGGTATTTTTGTAAGATGTATTAGGTACAGTCATCCATGTGATTTCCTTTAATGGCGCTCTCAACAATTCTTTGAATATCAGCTGCAAGTACTTGACCATCTACTCAACCAAAAGGCCTCACAGCTCGTTTCATCACTTTTTTTCCTGATCAAGGTGCTCAGTAGTTAAGAACTTGGCTCCTGAGAGGGGCTTCAGTATCAGCCCCCACAACATGTGTCACTCAGACACTTACAGTTCTCTAACCTGTAAGATGAGCCCAGTTGGCCAGAGTTTTCTAGTTATAACTAAAAACGAAGTATAAAACAAAGTAAAATTCAATTCCCAGCACAGGAAAGTAAAAGTGAAGGTAATGCCATTATGTTATGGGAGCTGGCCCAGCACTGTAGTTGAAGTGAATCACTTCCAAACGGTTATCTGATTTTCTGTTTCAGGGACTTTTCACCTTAGGCTGCTAACTGCCAGAGGACTTCTTTGCAAGTTAAAGAGCAATAAAACTTTATAGTCATAGCTTTAAGAAGAAATCAGGATGTGTTCTATGCCTACTTCTAGTGGACCACCTAGACTTCTACAAAGGAAAGCTGTCTTTATAAAGGACTATTTGAACTTTTAGGTGTGAGGGTTTTTCGTTGTTGTTGTTGTTTTAATTACTTACCTGGAGGTGCAATGGGAAAGAGGGTAAATCTCTGTCTCTAAGCTAGGTTCAGAACAGCAGGGTTCTGTGTGGACTGGGTAGGACTTCTGTAGACAGACGGTGCAGCCTTGCAGTGATCTCTTGAGGCTTCTGACTGAAGTTTGCAGATGTGGAGCGGACTGTTTAGAGGGAATCAGTCAGTTCCTCATAAGTTTGGAGCATGTCGACTTGCTGTCCTTTGGTAAAATCCTAGAGTTTCTGTTCCTCTGTTGTGTGTGTTAGAGTGTAGGCTTTGGATGATGCTTGTGCTCTTGCAGGTTCTGGGAGTGTTTGTCTAGTCTAGGTATAAGACCTTCTGGGTAAGGTTCCTAGGTCCTTTTACATCTCTAGATCTAAAACATGAAAGGCATAGTGTCAAGTATCTTTGGCATAAGAGCTGTAACAAATTTTGATTAACTAAAGTCATTTCCTAGTGGACCACTTTGGATCCTGGGTATATTTTGTGTGTGTGTGTGTGTGTGTGTGTGTGTGTGTGTGTGTGTGTGTGTGTAGTGTTGTCTTTTTGTTTTGTTTTGTTTTCCTGTATATTATTAGAGACTTAATCAAATTGCCTCAATGTTTTTAGGGGAATGAATCTCTTTGCGTGATCTGACTTGAAGGTGTCTCTTTTCGAGTAGAATTTTATCATGGATCAATGCAATTCAATAGTGCACATACTTTTGCTTTCCCTACCCCCTTTTCCCCCCATGCGTTGTTTCGTGATTATCTCCCGTCTTAAATACAAAAGGCCTGCCTGTCTTGGATTTGTTTTCTCTAGTTCTCATTCATTAACATTTTCCAGAGGTAATAACTAACTCTATGTGCAAACATACCTCCCCCGTGTTGTTTTCTATCTGGACATGTATGACATTTAGTTCAAAGATACATGTATGACAACATGTATATACACATTCACAGGCAACTCACAATGGAATTATTGCTACTTTCTTAGAGTAGGGGAGAAAGCTCAGGTATGAAGCCTGGTGTAGCATGTTACATCTCTACACCTGCCTGCTTCCATCTGTCTTGTATACATTTATGTGATACTGCTGAGAAATAGGATATACACATTTTAAGTCATAAAGACTGTCATGTTACTCTCCTGAATAGTATATGCCATTTTATACCTCTTTTTTTCTTCCTGAAGCAAAAAAAAAAACCAACTCCATTTTTTTCCTTGATTATTAGCACATGCCAGGAATATGGCTTATACCTTCTTAGAACTCAGTGTGTACCACCAAAGACACTTTTCAACCAATACTCATAGAAAATTAGGTGACTTCTGTTGCTATAACATATATAAGAGATGTGGTTTGCATAAGGAACAGCCAATGTGAGACTGGAAAACTTTTATGGCAATAAAAGCCTTCTAGGTAGAATGCTGTATGAGCGTGACTGACTTACTCTTCAGCAATTGAGTCAAAGCTGCCACATCTGTAAATGGTTTTATAGTACCTGTCTCATAATGTTGTTATGGGAGTGGACTCACACACATACACACACACACACACACACACACACACACACACACAATCTGAGTGACTAGAGTCCTCATGCATTAGTGACTACCCTTCCTGTTCCCACTGGTCTGCCATGACGACCTGCATCTGGCATCATGCTTGCTTGCTTGCTTGCTTGCTTGCTTTCTTTCTTTCTTTCTTTCTTTCTTTCTTTCTTTCTTTCT
>NW_022196891.1:35183084-35265715 GCF_008632895.1 Mastomys coucha | reverse complement strand
CTCTCTCTCTCTCTCTCTCTTTCTTTCTTTCTTTCTGCTCTCCTGCTAACTTACTTTCCACAGGAGGGATTGTTATCCGTCCCACTACTGGGTCTCTATCGTTTCATTGCTTTTTCAGCTTAGGTCTTATCATGTCCAGTTAAGCTAGAACTATTGTGCACTTCTGGGTTTCATTCATTATCACTCAAATATTTTTGTTTCAATAGTCATTTGCATGTCTATATATGCATGCAGACATATACACATATTCCTTATTAATTCACTCTTGAGAAATTTGTTTTCTGGTGGGGAAAACAAAGAAAATGATAAGTAAGTCAAGTCTATGGTTTGCCAAATGGTGCTTAGTAAGTACAGTGCAGAAAAGCAAAGCAGGGCAAAGGCAGGAGTTAGGAGGCCGGAGGCTACTCTCTGTTTAGCATGGCCCAAGAGGGTCATAGTAATCACCTCTTACTAGCCTCACCTCTGCCTGCTTTTCCCGTCAGCCACTGTCTCCAGCTCTCATTCTTTTTTTTCTCCTGTTATTTTTTTTTATTTCTTATTTTTTATTGGATATTTTATTTATTTACATTTCAAATGTTATCCCCTTTCCTAATTTCCCCTCCAGAAACCCCCTATCCTATCCTCCCTTCCCCTGCTTCTATGAGAGCGCTCCCCCACCCATCTACCAACTCCCTCCTCCCTGCCCTGGCATTCCCCTACTCTGGCGCATCCATGGAGCCTTCACAGGACCAAGGAAGGGCCTCTCTTCAGCCCTTGTTCTTTTTTTTTTTCTATTTTTTTATTAGATGTTTTCTTTATTTACAATATCTCCTTTCCCAGGTTCCTCTCCAATAAAAAATAAATAAAAAAAGAAATTAAAAAAACCCTAAAACAAACCCCTGTTCCCTCCCCTCTCCCCCCTGCTCACCATCCCCTCTCCTGCTTACTGGCCCTGGCATTCCCCTACACTGGGGCATAGAACCTTCACAGGGGCAAGGGCCTCTCCTCCCATTGATGACCGACTAGGCCATCCTCTGCTATACATATGCTGCTGGAGCCATGAGTCCCCCATGTGTACTCTTTTTGGAGTTTTAGTCCCTGGGAGCTCTGAGGGTACTAATTAGTTCATATTGTTGTTTGTCCTCAGGGGCTGCAAACCCTTCAGCTCCTTGGATCCTTTCTCTAGCTCCTTCAGCTCTTGTTCTTGATCTCTCAGGAACATTTGGATCTACTTTTCGGTTGCTTTTTGAAGTATTCCTTGGCTTTCTGAGTGCTAAATGGTTTTGTCGACTGCTAACCTCTTGTTCACTGAGCCAGTCCCTTACCCTTGCCTTTGGCGGTAGTGTTGCTTCTTGGTTGGTTGGTTGGTTGGTTGGTTGGTTGGTTGGTTGGTTGAGGTAAAGTCTCATGTAGCAGGCTGGCTTCAAACTCACTCTGTCTCAGAGACTCATCTTGAATGCTTGATCTCCTTGCTTCCTCTCTAGAGCTGGCTGAGAGTGTGCCTGTTAACTCTCATACCCAGCCGCCCTATACTCTGGTAGTTTTAAGTTTAAAACTGGCTTGTGGTTTTTATCCACTGTGGATCATGTCATTGATGCTTCTGGGCTCAGCTATTCTCCTGTGCCTGTAAACAGATTCATGATCTTCTGTAGACTGCTCCTGTGTTTCTAAGCAGACACTCAGCATGGAGCATACTGGAGACCAGGGCTCTTCTCTGATACTTGATTCTCTCCGACCTATTTCAGTTTGTCACAGAGTTTTAACCTCTTGTAAAATTATATATGTTTTTCAGATTTCTCAGCCTGTTTACTTCCATTTCCTCTTTTTTCTTTTTTTCCGAGAGTTTGAAATGCGCCGTCTCTCTTTCACTGAGTCTGAGCTTTCTCATTTACCCCTCCAGATCCATTCTATAAATCTATATTTCTTAAATCAGTCTTGAGGTGGCAGGGAAGAAGAAAAAGTCCCTCTGTTTTCAGTCAGATCCTTCAAGAATTTCGTAATGCGGGTTAATGTTGGATAGTTTGCCAGCTTGTGCGGTTAGGGAGATGAGCTTGCATGAGGGCAAGAATCTCAGTTTGTGTAGTCACTGTCCATGTCCTAGAACAGTGCCTGGTCTAGGGTGCTCACTTAATAAGTGTCTGTGGTAGAATCCAGCTTCTGCTTTCCCGTATTCTCTGCACAAGGACCATCCATTCCTTGACCCTCTCTTAGTTTTTTTGTCCTTTAATCTCGTGTGTGCATTTCCTTCTGCCATGGATGCCCTTCTACATTCCCAGTTAAGTTTCTGTCTTTCTATCCTTGAGCTTAGATACCAGTTCCCCAAGCCTTTTCTTTTGATGTCAAAGGTGCTTTTGTGTTAAATGTCTTCAGACATACACATTTAATTTCCTGGGGTGCCGTACTTCCCTAGCATAGAGTAATGCAATCCCATTGTAATTCTTTTATTGGTATTGCCTGAGACTTAATGCTCTCTTGAGCAGAGACTGACTATGCCTTTCTTCATCAGCCTGACCTGTTAGGTAGGTGCCTGGGTGATAGCAGGAACTCCACATCGCACACAATAGTTGGTCCTATTACCTTGGCTACAGTTCTCTGTTCTCAGGGCCAGTACTTGACATGCACGGAAGTTTCCTAGGACTCTTGTACTCGGGCCTCATCCAGACTTGCTTCATTACTGAAGTGAGAGGAGAGCCTTCTGATACAATAGTTGCAGAAGTGGGTATGGGTGGAGATCCTAAAATTCTGAAGTGTTTCCTAAACACCTTGATTTATTCCATAAGCATTGTACAAGGATACTGACACAGGATCTTCTTTTGTGAAAAGCACGATAGTGGCCTATCACTTCATAAAGGGAAGCAGGGAAGGCTTGCATTGTGTGAGCAATGCTGTAAATCACCACACGGCTCCACAGCGTGCACTTCACTCTCTCAACTCTTCAGCCTAATTGGGTTAGAAACGGATGTATAGCTCCTGGTCTTTATTCCAGAGATGAACCTCTGGATAACGTTGCATCAAAGATTCTTACAAGTAAATAATTAATTGGTTTAGAGCAGACTGACAAATATAATTAAGCAATTTATAGTTGAAATATTCAGTCTTTCTCTAATTAGTGACAGAGGACTACCTGAGGCTGTGGTCAGATGAGATACTTCCCAGATGAGTTTGAGGATAAAAGGAAGTCTGGTTTTTTTTTTTTTTTTCACCATAGATTTCTTCATTAACAGTAATTACAATTCTAAACTAAAATAGATTTAGAAAAGAATTTGAGTTCAGTTAAGCCACGGTGTTTTGGATGAAAGGAACTCTGGTGTGCTCCATTGTGTAGTGAGCTCTGTGTGCTTGTTTCAGTGTTGAAATCTCAGAGAATATAGTCACTCAGATTCAGACATAAGGGAATCTTACTGTGCTACATATCCGCACGGAGCTCTGTTTATGTCCGCTTGTCAGTGGTATTATTACAATATATTTTAAATTTTCATAGCTACTTTTGCAAAATATACTTCATTGAACTGAATTTGTACCAAGTACAAATAATAATTTATAATGCATATTTGAAAGTCAGTTTGATGCAAATAGAAAAATATGTGTGTATATTTATATGTTTTAAACTTGTATTTTGTTAGCCTATCAGTACAACAAAATGTAACCTTATATAATTAAGCTGTATAGGGGAGCCCAGAGTCTGTCTGCTAACAAACATCTTCCGACAACACTGTGATTAGAATGAGATGCATACTATTTTAACAAAATATTTTCAGCAAAGTATGCAATACACGTAATTCAAATTTTCTCTTTTAAGACTAAAGTATGTCATTATTCCAATTAATTAATTAAGGCTCTTTTTGTGTTTCTAATGCATTTAGACAAAGACTATCTTCTTGGATCATTCATTTTGTATTTCTATTGTTTCTGTTTCTGTGTCTTTCTTTTTGTGTGTGTGTGTCTTGTACAGTCCCTGTGAGGGAATTTTGTTCCTTGTAGCCCTATGATTAAAGTCACTGCTGTTGAACCGCAGCCATACTCAATTGGATAGGTCCCTGCATTTTCCTGCCACATGGCCTTTTCAAAGGCTAGGCCAGGAGAAAAGTCTTCCTGGTTGTGAGTCTCTCTGACTTCTTGTAAGGACTCAGTGGACTCTGTGGAGATAATGTCCCTCTGGCTTCACTCACAGTCAACTGGTTTGGAAGCTTAATTACATCTGCACTAAGTAACTCTGTCATATAATAACATATAACCTGGGAACAATATTTCCTTTTTTTCTTTTATTCATTCATTTAAAGTTGGTTGAAATAGATTTATTCATTTGAAAAGATGACACATGTATACAGTAAAGTTTTAGCTAGTCTGTCTTCTGCTGCACCCTCCCAGCTCCCCCAGGACCCTCCAATCCATCTCCCCGACTTCATGTTCTCTTTTATTATTATTTGTATTCAGAGCCCCAATTCCAATTAGTGTTGTCCTTGTGCAGATGGGTGTGGGTCCGTCCACTCCAGCCGGGACAACTTAGCAGCAGCCACAGCATGATACTGTAGCCCAAGGTGATGTTGAACTCACTCCCTGTCTCCACCTCATAGATTCTGGATTACAGGGACCACCCAGCCAGTTTAGGGATACATTTTTTTTTAAAGATTTATTTTATTTATTTCATGTGTATGAGTACACTGTAGCTGTACAGATGGCCGTGAGCTATCATGTGTGTGGCTGCTGTTGAACTCAGGACCTCTACCAGCCCTGCTCGCTCAGGCCCTGCGCGCTCCAGCCCTGCTTGCTCCAGCGTAATTTACTGCAGCTATCTTCAGACACACCAGAAGAGGGCATCCGATCTCATTATGGGTGGTTGTGAGCCACCATGTGGTTGTTAGGATCCGAACTCAGGACCTTTGGAAGAGCAGTCAGTGCTCTTACCCACTGAGCCATCTCGCCAGCCCCAGGGATAAATGTTATAACATTTACTTGCTCAACTCATAATCAAAGAAAGAAGAAGTATATTAAATTGTCTTGGGAATTTGAAGGAATGAAATATATCATATAAATTTATCACAAACTGATGAATTAGCAGCTAGAGTATCAGCAATGTTTTTTGGGGGGGGTTGTTTGTATTTTTGTTTCACAAATTTCTTTTTATTGAAAATGGATTTTTTCATATAAAATATTCTGATTATAGTTTCCTCTCCCTTAAAGAGTCCCAGATTCTTCCCACTTTCCCACCTACCCAAACCCACACCTTTTCCTTTTTTTACCCCCCTTGGATATTTTCTTTATTTACATTTCAAATGTTTTCCTCTTTCCAGGTCTCCCCTTCAGAAACCCCCTATCCTATCCTCCCACCCCCTGCCTCTATGAGGGTGCTCCCTCACCCACCCACTCCCATACTCCCACCCTGGCATTCCCCTACACTGGGGCATTGAACACCCTCAGGCCTGAGGTCTTTTCCTCCCACTGATGTCCAACAAGGTCTTCCTCTGCCACATATGTGGCCAGCACCATGAGTCCCTCCATGTATATTCTTTTGTTGTTGGTCCAGTCCCTGGGAGCTCTGGGGGTCTGGCCTGTTGACAGTGTTGCTCCCTCTATGGGGCTGCAAACCCCCTCAGCTCCTTCAGTCCCTTCTCCATCTCCTCCATTGGGACAGCCATGTTTTGAGGTTATTGTTATCTTCCAAGAATAAAAGTTAGAAAGTATGTTTATTTCCTTGGTTGGGTATTGTTTTATATCAAGACACATTTTAACTTATCCATTGTATTGGAAATAAAGTCATTTTGAAATGTCTTCTAGGCTCTTGACCTCTGCACACTTAAAATGATAAGGTCTTGCCAGTAGCGTCATCTCTTTTTGATAGAGCTGATTTATTATGCATCAGGACATCCACACTTCCCATTTCAGCCTGTTGCCTCAATCAGACAACCAAACCTTGCCAGCGATCCCAAATGTAGTCTTGCAGTAATTGTATATGCCTGCGCATATGTCATATAAATTAGCTTATTGAATTCAGTATTCTGTACAGGAAATTTACAGAGCAGCGTTACATGTGAATTATCCTTTGACTTCTCTTATAATTGTGCAGTTTGATAGCAAAATGGTACAGAGCATAAGGATTTCCTTACCTTGAAAATGATATGTCATAGAGACTGTTGTGTTGTCTGTGACGTGACTAAAAGGTTGTGTGTAAATTCTGAACTGTGTGTACTTGGGGAAGGGAGAAGATGACTTTCCAAGTTTATGGTTCCTCGTGTTGGGAGGAACACTGGATGAGAGCCACCTTTGCAAACCACCCTGCACATCCTAGCAGGAACTCTGGAAGAGCTGGAGGCTACTGACTCTTTTGCTTTAAACTTCTTAAATTCTTTTGTTAAGACTTACTGTCTCTAACTCCTTCACTGGGGACCCTGTACTCAGTTCGATGGATGGCTGTGAGCCTCTACATCTGTGTTAGTCAGGTACTGTCAGAGCCTCTCAGGAGATAGCTATATTTAGGCTGGCTTGCCCTTCCTTCAGTCTCTGCTCCATAGTTAATCTCTGCAACTCTTTCCGTGGGTATTTGGTTCCCCCTTTTAAGAAGGAATGAAATGTCCACCTTTTGGTCTTCCTTCTTCTTGAGTTCCTTGTGGAATGTGGGTTGTTCTTCCTGTATTCCAAACTTCTGGGCTAATAACCACTTATCAGAGAGTGCATACCGTGTTTGTTCTTTTGTGATTGGGTTACCTCACTCAGGATGCAGCCCCTTAGGACGAACAACAATATGAACTAACTAGTACCCTCAGAACTCCCAGGGACTAAACCACCAACCAAGGAGTACTCATGGTGGGACTCATGGTTCCAGCGGCATGTGTATAGCAGAGGATGGCCAAGTCGGTCATCAATGGGAGGAGAGGCCCTTGGCTTTGTGAAGGTTCTGTGCCCCAGTGTAGGGGAATGCCAGGGCCAGAAAGTGGGAGAGGGCAGGGTGGCAGGCATGGGGAAGTGGGAGGCAACAAGGGTTTGTTTTTGTTGTTTTTGTTTGTTTCTTTGTTTTTTGGAGGGGAAACTGGGAATGGAGAAATTTACATGTAAATAAGGAAAATATCTAAAAGAAAAAAAAAGACTTACTGTCTTACGGCTCTTGTGTGTTTTCTTTATCCACATAAAAAGTAAAACATCTTTGTATCTTACTGTTGCCTGGTCTAATATTAAGAAAGAGATAAATATTTTTGTTAATTTTTGTGATCATCAATGTCATCTTAGAGGTTTAACTTTTGCTTTACTTTTTTTTTTAAAAAAATGAGTTATATAATTTATCTATCCAAAGCTAGGGCTTCCTGTGCCTTTGCCATGTGATTGGGAGGTGAGCTTGAATTCCTGATCCTCCTGGCTCTGCTTCCTAGCTCTTGGCATCATAAGTGTGTACCACCATGCCCACCTTCTGCTTTTTAAAAATCTGACTTTACCTAGAATACTCTATGCAGTATGAAAAACCTCTGAGTTGCTTAGTAGTAGTAGTTACTACTACTGTAGTAACAAACACTTCTCCAGAGAGTTGCTTATCTGAAAAGCAAGAACCTTTTCTTGGGTTTTTCCTTTTTTTTTTTTTTTACTGATTTTTAAAAATATTCTGAATAAATTTTCCGGGTGCTGATATACCCATGTTTGGAAGACAGATTATAGATGAAAGAACATTGTAACTTGGCTGGAAAATATTTTACCAAAGTGAGTAAACTAGGAGAGGCCAGGGCGTGTTCAGTGACCTCCTACTGAGCAGGCCCTTTGTGCTTTACATCTTGGAAATCAATTCAAAGTATCTGAGCCTTTTCCTGACCACCAGGAGTAAAAGTCTTCACACACTGAGAATTAGTGTAAGACTGAACCGCCAATTGATAGATGCTTTACCCATGAAATTCTCGCGCACCTGTATATAGCAAATGGTTAACCATCTGAGTTTGGCAGCTCCTCATTATATGTTCAGAAGAAAATGTTTCCTTAGAAAAGCCAATAAAAGTTGCCCTAAATAGCCAGTTACAATTTTAGAAACAATTTGTCTTTTCTGTAGCACATCTCTGCCTTCAATTCTTTGCAATAATAACTGCAAAGTAAGTGTTGTTTTATAAAAATAAATGAATTATCATTACAAAGGTGTCTGGAGATATTACGTCCCTGCTGATGGTAAATATTTGACCGAATTACAAGTTGCTGGCAGAGGACTCTACCTGCTGAAACTTCACATGTGACCATTTATGTATTAAGGGACCCTCTAAGGATCTACCGTCCTGGTTTTTTTGCATTATTACTAATGGAAGATTTGAAGGATATGCCAGACCTGTAAACTTACCTGTTTTTAAGTGTGAACATGTGCCAGACAGACATTTATGTGTTATTTGCTACTGAAACTGAGAAGCCACAGATAGTACTTAGAAGGGGGAGGGAGCTTTGTTAGCTCACACCCAAATTCTGTGTAGTAGGGAAACTGACCATTGTTCATTGTTGAGTGACTGGCTTAAGTCACACGGCCAACTGTTGGCAAACCTCATAATTACTTCTGTTCTTGAGGCAGGCAGGCATTGTTAAGAGGCACATTTAAACTTTCCAAGTGAAATGCTTCCTTATACTTAACGTCACTTATTGATGTTGTTTTTACTATGTAACCACTATAGTACATTTCTAAAAGTTGCTTTATGTAAGTTCCAGTAAGAAGCTACATAATTTTGGGGCCCCTTGACAAAAAAAAAAAAAGGAGAGACACTTTGAGGCAACAATGAAGGCTCCTTAAACCAAGTGGCTGATATGGAGCCAACATGGGTCCTTCTTCAGGACACTGCCTCTGAGAACACCAGATGTTTCCTTGCAAAGTTTTTTTCTTTATAAAGATTAGTATGTATAACTACAGGCTTAAATTTTTTATATGCCATGGATATTCATCCCTGTTTCAAGCCAGGATCATTTTTTCCTTCTCTGTTAGGAATGTATGCTAGGTAGTTTCATTGAAGCTTTTTCAGAAATTTCTTAAGGATGCTAGAGATACATGCTGAGACATGCGCAGTGTACCTGGGGCTCCAGGGTCTAGAATGCAGAGCCAAGGTTTCTCTGAGCTCACAGAATAGTACCGAGCTAGAGCCCATTTATACATGGCTTTAGTGTTAAGCATTCAATTTGCAGGATATTTTACAGTTAAAACCAAAGGTGTCTATTAAGATATATTTTCTTAAATACTGAATGGGGGCTGCTTGTATAAGCCTGTCTTTCATAGCAATAAGTCACTTCAACAATAATGTAATCTCATGTTTGTGTTTAAGTTGATAACTTAATTAGCTTTGTGTTACGTCTAGTTTTTCTATTGAATTAAAATGAATATTGTTAATGGTGGTAGAATATATATACAGTACTTCAAAGTGAGCATGCTTTGTAAATAATACTAAACCCATCCAAAAATTATATCCAAGTGATCCATTAAGCCTGAGTGGCAACTTTTGTCCTCAGACCTTTATATATTTTATTTGGGGTTTAAAGACATTCTGTTTTGTAACATGAACATGGTAAATGTGCCACAACACATACCCTTTCATGTAAATACTTTGATATTGATTTTTAGAAACTTTCCTTGTGTTAATTGTTGCTTATGCATGTTTAATTTTAAGTCTTACATGTTTGTGTCAGGTATTTCCTAGTACAGAATTAAGTAGTATTACAGGGATATCTAGCGTTCAGAAAGTAGGAGTTTTGAAAAGCCATGCTAGTCTGCTAGAGGATAAAAATTACCTTTTTAAAGAGGCGTGCGAATCTGAGTAAGGGAAGCAGTGCTGATGTCAACCTTCCAGTATTAAAAGTGAGTCAGGTAGTTTGTAGCTTTGCTCCCCACTCTCTTTTAGGAGGCAGGCAACAGTGCCACCATGAGAACAGACAGGTTTGCAACATTGTAGCTGTTGGTTCCTCAAACAGCAGAAGCCTTCCATTTAAAGACTATTTGACAAGCCCAAGCATTGAAGTGGACAGTTTAGAAACTGAGGAAGAGCAGTCGTATAATCAGACTTTATTGCCGGCTAGTCAAATTCATGTTCTTCTTCAGTGAGATTCCTGAGCTTTGCCAGCTCAGCATGGCACTGATGCCAGGTTATTTTCATCCTTTTAAAATTTGTTATAAGAAACAGTATCCGAGAAGAATGTATGCAGTCAGGTCTTCTCCACCCTAAAGTGCACTTTGTAGCCAGGGTTTTTCAGTGTCCCTTTTATATTTTGTCTTTTAATAGTGAGACTTAAAAATAAACACATGTGTGCACACATACATACACCAACAATTACAATAATTAAAGAAAAAGAGGCCATGAATTTGACAGAATTCAAGGGGCCGGGGAGGCGGGGGGGGGGGGGGGGGGGGGGGGGGGGGGGGGGGGGGGGAGGGTGGAGTCCGGTATATGGGAAGTTTTGGAGGGAGGAAAGGGAACAGGGAAATGAGGTAATTATATTACAGTCATAGTTTTTAAAATTATTTAAAACAATAAACTGCTAAGTTGATTATGGTTATAATGAGTTTAGACTGTGTTAAAGCATTAAATTTTTATTCCATGTTCTAATGTCTACATGATACAGTGTATCTTTGAATGAAGAGACCCGGTACCCATCTTTCTGTTGGCGTCAGTCAGCCCTCTGATATGTTAATGTGGCATAGGAGGAGTACACACACAGGCTTTATGGGATGCATTCCAAGTCTGAAGGAAAATTATGTGTAAAGAGCTGAATTTTCAGCATTGTCTCCTTCCAGTGAAAACTGATGTTGACACAGTCTGCCATAAAAGAAAACCTTCCGACTGAAACCCAATATGGGTATTTTTCCATAGTTAGAAAAATGGTGGTATACTTTTATTATTACCTGGTCGTTTAGAATAGGTTGCTGATTTAATTGCTAATGGAATTGCAAAAAAAATAACTGATTTTCAACCATGTGCTATGTAGGAAAAATTAGCCTAGTATTCTTACCTTTTTTTTTAAAAAAAAAAAAAAAAAAGACTTTTTTTCTTCCTGTAACAAGTGGGCACAGTGAAAGGGGGGCGCTGTTTGTTTTCCGATAGAAAAAGAAACAGTAGTTTCTGTGTAGCTTGGCCTTTTTAGCCAGCCCTCAGCTGGCCACAGGTGGGACTTACAAGGGTTGGCTTTTCACTTTCTCAAATATAGTTTCTTTGCATTTAATACTAAAAAAAATTAATTGGTTGAACTTTTCCAAATGTGGTTTTCAAATACAGTAAAAAAAAGAAAGGTTTGAAATTTGACATGTTAGAACATATACTTCACAGAATTAAGATTTTTTTTGAAAGCGTTGTAGAAAAACTGTTTAAAGGCACCATTACTTCATGTTGGCAGTTTATAAGTACTATTCAGTAAGAAACCCACTGCACTTTTACTTTTAAAAATGATTTTTATATACAGAATATCCAGCGGGGCTCAGAGCTTCGATCTTGGTATGCTACTTTTGTAGTCTCCTGCCAAACTTAAGAGAGGAAAATGAATGGCGCTCTGTAGCTGTGGGCTTCCAATTATGTTCAGTAATTTCCTTATGAGCCTCTGGACCAGTCCCTCCTACAGTCTGTTGCTACTCTCTTTGCTTCAGCTTTCCTGTGACCATCTGACTCTCCAGAATGTAGTCTCATTCATTCAAAGGACAGGTTCGCTTTGTTATATGCTGTGAATACACTCCTGAAAACTTTATACCATTACTTAATTTTTAGTACAGTTAGTGTTTTGAGTCACTAATGCAGCTCAACATTTAAATGGAATTCCAGAGTGAAGACATTTGCCTGAGGCAGAACGGCTTTTTGTTTGTTTGGTATTTCCATTTTTTGTTGGTTTTTAAGATAGTCTTATGTGCTAGGCTGACTGCAAACTCCGTATGTAGCTGAAGATGAGCTTGTCCTTCTGGTCTCTGGAACCTATCTCCCAAGTGATGGGCTTGCACTTCTGACCCACCTGCTTCTTCTGTCTCACAAGTGCTAAGATTCCAGGCCTGTAACACCATGCTTGTGTTTGAGATGCTCTAGATGGAACCCAGGGCTTCATGCGTGCTACACATATTATCAGCTGAGCCACATGCTCAGTAAGAATGGTCTTTTAGCGAGTCTACTTTACTATTTCTTCATTTTTTAAAACCATAGTCCTTCTTGAAATGAAATGTGAGATAAGTCACTTTAGATAGTTGTATTTGTTTAAAGTAGTTGGGCATTACAGAGTAGTAGTGTTCCATAGCTTAAGAATAAATAGGAAGAAATGTAAGTTATTACATCAAGTGAAATTTCTGGAGTTGTCTTAATATAGAAAATCATACTTAAAAAACAATAATGGGGGGGGTAAAAGTTAATATTTTTCCGACTTACAGATTCTCAATGCTGGAAATCAACTTTAAGAAATCTGAATTCTCAGTATCACTAATTTTTTTTAAAAAAATACTTTAAACAGCACTTTAAGAAGCAAAAGAGGCTAATCCCCGAGAGAACCGTTTGGAAATACTTTGTTCAGCTCTGCAGTGCTCTGGACCACATGCATTCTCGAAGAGTCATGCATAGAGGTAAGAAAAGCACGGGAAATCTGCAGTGTCATCTTTAATAACATACGCCATCAAGCAATTTAAAATAGCTTGCATTCAATCCACAGCGTTACGTGGGTTTGATAATTTATGTCTAAAATTATAATTTAGCAGGACTATAAGCATTAAAGTAATGTCCTGCTTGATGATAAATAATGGAAATTATGCTCTGCCCAACTTCTCTACATACCTTGCTGGTTCTGTGGGTAACGAAAAGGAAGCTACAGGAGAACGGCACATGTGCATAAGGAAGAGGGTTTGTTGTGTCTCCTTCAGACGAGGAGGACTGTGGCATCCCAGGCTCTTGTCATGCCTAGCCTCAGTCCTTGATGGATTCTTCATGATCAGTCCAGTTGTTGGCTAGAGATAATGCTGTCAGTTGCTAAGTGGCTGATCCACTGACTTGCAGGATGGCACAAATTCTGAAGCAATTTATTTAAGGAATTATGATCTCTGAAACCATCCAATAAATACGATGTGCATAATATTGTTAAGCTACGATTTTGTAACTTGTGTAAATAGACCAATTCCTTTTTCAGTAGCATGCTGTTTAAAACTGTTATGAAGGGGGCACACGTTTATTTTATGACTTAAAATTTCATTCATATTCTTTGTGATATTAGTTGGACTGGGGAGTTTGAAGTCTATGAAAATGATTCAAAAATCCAGTGAGTGCTCCCCACTTCAGACTTTCAGATTTAATAGGCATTTTGAATCCTTCCCCAGGAGGAAATTCTACATTCCTTTCAGAGTCCCAAACGCATAGCATCTCTCAGCTGATCTCTTCATTTATTCACAGATATAAAACCAGCTAATGTGTTCATTACAGCCACTGGGGTCGTCAAACTCGGAGATCTTGGGCTTGGTCGGTTTTTCAGCTCCAAAACCACAGCTGCCCATTCTTTAGGTAAGAGACCCGATTTCACTGAAACAAGCCGGTTCCATGTGTGATTGTGTGGGTCATGGTTTAAGACAGGTACGCCAGCTCTGCAGCACTGATTGCAGTCTCTGTAAAGCTCTTCTTCCAGGAGTCAGCCACTCCTGTCAGGTGCTCGCAGTTCCCAGTTACCTTTTACATGATGTTTCAGTTCTTCTGCTTATGTGAGCTCAAGCAGGCCCTGAGGTTTTTGTTGTTTGTGGTGTTTTTTTGAATAGTGCTGATCAGCCTGGCTTTTACTGTTGCTATGGAGAGCTCCTTTTATCTTATTTGTGATGACTGTGAGATAACTTAACAAAAAACTGTATTTTGGAAGAAGTCTTCACTGAATATTTTTTTAAATGCCAGGAGTAATAATTCATACATGTTTATTTATTCAATGGGCATGTAACCATGATAACTATTAAGAGAGAAAACCTAAAGATGATCCATAGTGAATGAGGAGACAAAAATTTCTCTTTTTATAGAGTAAAAGAAATACCCACAGTTGATTCATTTTAGAGTTAACATTGTTTTGATGTCCTTTTGTACCCAAAATAGAATTGGTGTAACTACCAACATTGTATTAGCAATGGGAAGAAAATTGTTTTGGGTCAGAAACAGTAAAAATTCCTAGAAGAAATGCTTTTTAAATTACATTAAAAGTAGAGTATCTCAGGACTCTACAAGTCACCTTTTTCTTCTAGTGCATATACGACAAAGGAAATGGTGATTTTTTAAAATAAGAATTAAAGCAAAATTAAGTTGGCCTTAATTTAGTTGTGTCTGTCTTTGCTGTCATAATTCCCTTGAAAGTCATTAATTGAAAGCAGTCTTTAGATGTGAATCAAGGAGCTTTTAACTGGGCTATTGAAGAATGATGATTTAAAGTAACCAAACAGGCAAACACCTTCCAGATAACAGCCGGCTGGAGACATTTAAAGGCGCTCGTTCCTGCCATTGTGCCTGTTTCCATGTGCCTTTGAATGTATCCTTTATTAATGTTTCATTTCTAGAGTAGACTCTGGCCTGACAGACAGTGTGGTGGAAATGCTTACAGTCCCCTGACTCTCACTCTGTCAGTTATGGAGACCATAAGGTTCCACACTGATATCCTGGAATAGTTAGTTCCTTCATACTTACGGTCACGTAACTACACTGCTCTTTCTGGGTATAAGATTTTGATCTGAAGCTTCATGAGGAATCAGTAAATTTGCATAACACTTTGATAAAGTTTTATTTGGGAAGTTCCACTTCTTACAGTAGGTGTGGTAAACAATTTCTAGGAAGAAGGCATGGCCCTTCATACTAAAGACACTGCCGCGCTGTGCCGCTTATCTGATTGCCGTCCTAACAACACCCTGTCTTAACTCACTTGAAACACTAGTTTATAATTGCATGTACATGCACACTAATTGCACGTGCCTGTGCACACATGCGACTTGTTTAAATGCTGTTTTGCAGTCATTCTTGAGCAGGCTGTAGCGTCTGAGCTTTACCGAACTAATGATTAACTTGAAATCCAAATCCGAACAATTCAAAGTGGATTCAGTCTGAGGCTTACTACTTTTGCAAAAGTTCTACTTAGGGATTACAAGCATATGTACCTCTCCAGTCTTGGGTGATGTGTCAGTCTAGATTATTTGATATGGAGAAAATTTTAAGAGACTTAAGAATTCAGTAAGCATTTACCAAGTCAGCTCCTGGAGGGTTGTGTTAAGTACGCACATGCTGATGCTACGATTCTAGTAAACTCACGATACTTCCAAACTGCAGCCAGGAAGGGGAAAAACAAGGCTCTTTGATGGTGAATCCATATTGAACTAATTTCTTCAGTAATTTTGTTTTTCATCCTGAGGGGGGAAAATCCTAATTTTTAAAAATTCTTTTATTCTTGCTGATCTTTTGTGCACAGTGAGGATTCTGATGGTGTGCAGTTCATGTTTCCTAAGCAAAGTGCACTGAGTAGCTTGTTAAAGTTTGAACTTCAGCTTGTCAATGATCATTGGACCAAAAGAATCAAGGATCATCTCATTCATATATATATATATATATATATATATATACACATATATATCATATATGTGTGTATATACATTATATATATATATACACATATATTCATACTTATATATATATAATATATATGTGCGGTAATAGAGCAAGAATAGAAGTGCTGACACACTTTTAGTTGTTTATGGCAGGTTGGCCCTATTTTTATACTTCTAGAGAATTCTTACTCTGCTGTTGTTACATACATTTATTATTATAAGCAGATTTGTTGACCTCTAATAGTTAAGCATGAGAAGTAATTGAATATATGGTGGTCTATAAATTTATTTTGCTCATAAAAATATGGTAGAACAACATATTTATTGTGTAGTGCTGCATTTTCTGCTTTTCCTGATAGTGAAGTCTGTGCCGTACTTAAAATAGGCCTAACTGTTAGTGACGCTGTGAGCAGGCTGCTAATGCAATTCATAGAGAAAAATATTTTTAAAACTTGGAGGCTTAGGATTTAGCTCGTGGGCAGAGTGCTTGTCCAGTGTGTACTCTGACCTGGATTCTATTCTCAGCACAGCATAATACAGGCACTGTGCATGCCTATGGTCCAAGGATGTGGGAGGGGAAGGCAGGCAGGCAGGCAGAGCAGAGGTTCAACTTCATACTCTGCTACATAGAGACTTCTAGGCCATTCTGTTTTACATGAAACTCTGTAAAAATAACAAATGAATCAATAGGAAGAACAAAAAAGAAATGTGAAAAAATTACCTGAGTATTACAGTAAAGTCTGTGGTGGAGCCAAATTTCATTTCACTTTGTCAAGGAACTTATTTTTTGTTTGTTTGTTTTTTTGTTTTATTTTGTTTTGTTTTATAGAAATTTAATTTATAAATACAAAGCCCTCAGATTTTGGAAGAATGTCTATACACATAGCATTTCTACTTCCCCCAAATTATATACATTTATTAAGAAATCCGAACATCCTCCCGGAATATTTTATTTTTTAATGTCTAGAAGAGATCAGCTACTCTGTGCCTGTTTCCCTGGCCTTCGTTCCTCCGCAGCTGTTATAGAAACTTCAGCTCTGTAGCTATTCAGCATCACAGTGAGCCCTGTGCTTTCCTCACCACCCTCTGGAGCAGACATAGTCGTAGAGACAACTGACCATGTTTCTAATCAGCCTCACAACCCGTTCTGAAAATACAACATAATGGCGATATTAACAGTTCCTTGGATACAGAGGTTAACAATTACAACTCCAGAATCTGATGTGGGGGTCCCAAGCATTATCCAGCTTCATTCGGTTCCCGTGAAGCAAAGGCCAAACCCTGGGGCCTCACTCTTGATTGCCTTGCCTGGCTCAAGCACAGCATCCCCCTCCTCGACTGCCCATCCCACGCTCTCGCTCTCTAACCACTGTGTAATGATGGGCTGGGGAAATGGCCCCATTTGCTTCTTGGCCTCTTCTCTAATCATCTCAGCTACTCCCACTTGAGTGATTTTCCTTTCAGTTCCTTTCAGTGTTGCCTCCATCCAGGTTTGACGTTTCTTGGCTGCTAGAGGAATGTCCTCTCAGCCCTTAGTCCAGCATCCGGGGTCTCCTAGAGTTCACTGGTCTCCAACGCCCTGTTCTTACGATTGACTCTATTTTCCCGCCTTAACTGTGCCTCCCCTACCTCTGCTTTGTTCTGAGCATGGGGAACACCACAGTATCCTAGACACTACCAGATTTGTGTGCTCACAGCTCTGTAGCACTTTCACCCATGTTGCTCATGAACTCTTCTGGAACTCACGTTCGAGATTTACAACTTGAGGGTCCAGAACCAAGACTGCGGCAGCACTCCAGTTGCCAGGGGTGACCATGGGGATGTTATTGGCTTGAGCATTCAGAACCAAGGCTGCAGGGGATGTCTTGTGCTTCCACGTGGAGGGCAAGGGTTGCTAGAAACTCCTCAGTTTCATTTCTGGTCTGAATTTGAGTTGACTTTTGGTTGTGTGTTGCCCTGGTTTTCTTGGCTTTAACGTTTATCTGTAGGACTCCACACTGGGCTGCTGCCCCTAGTTTAGAAATTTAGGCAAGCCTTTGTCTTTTGTGACACTCCTCTGAAGCGGAGGAAGTAAGATGATTTGACCTGCTGAGAAGTGTGAAGTGGGGTGGGCCAGTCAGTCAAAGGATCAGAAAGCAGTGGCTGCTCAGCTTCACAAGGAGGTCAAGGTGAGCTCCAGTTTGCTGGAGCAGGGGCAGGGAGGGGCGAGACCAGATTTAGGAGGGATTCACATTTGTTGTAAATCCTACTGTATTGCCCAGGCAAGTTTCTACAAGATTTTAATGAACAGAACAGCATGCTCTGAGTTGAAGATAGCACCCATGAGTGTCCTTCCTCGGCTTCATTCAGGTCAAACATGTCTAGAGTTGTCTGCACAGCTGATTGCAGTTTTGCGGTGTGCCAGGAGCTTTCCTTTATCCCTTTCTGAGTATCTATGGACCAGGAAGATGCTTGATCTCTGTGATCTGCGATGTGGACTGTTCTCTGGGTTCAATCTCTTTTATCGCCCGTCTGTTTCATAGGTTAATTTAGGACTTTGATTTTGTTACTTTGCCATTGATACGGCTAGGGCTCTGTATCTAGGGAGACTGGTTGTAGAAAAGTGTGCTTGTCCCTGCAATGTTTGCCTTGTTTTCTTTCATAGTGTTTGTCAACCTAACAGATATAACAGATGTTGGGAAACCTGCAGTCTATCCACGACCACATCCTTAAAAATGTATGCTGAAGACACAACTCTCTCTTGATCCAGCTTATGACTGAGTAGGCCAGTGGGTTTCAGATTTCTTAAGGCTAACCCTCAACCAAATCGTGATCCCCTGGGACCAGAATCGAGTATGCTGAAGCACAAGTTGCATGTAGCCATGTTTTATACTACAAACAACGGAGTGTTGTGACCTTGTTCCATTTTATTTCCATTGAAACGATGCTGATTGCAAGCTGGCGCATTGATTTCATAACTCATTGATGAATTTCCTGGCCCACAGTTCAAAACCACGAGCACAGATCTCTGGAGTTTATGATTATCTCATTTGCATTTCGATTCCCATTCTTCCACTTGGCCACATTCTCCAGCCTCCCCTGTGACCAGTTCAGTTGGTCAGACCTAACGTAGCCGTGTGTGGCCCTCCCTGTGCTGCTGCAGGTGGGTAAGGACACACCGTAGCCGTGTGTGGTCCTCCCTGTGCTGCTGCAGGTGGGTAGTGACACACACGTGGCTTCTCTGCAGTCTGTAGAGACTCACGAGCGTGTCCAGTCCGGTTTTAGGAAAACTCAAGAGGGCCGGATGGAGCTGTTCGGACGGTGGCGCATAGGTCTTTAGCTTCCTTGTGTGAACTTAATTCTCACAGAGATTTTCTTCCCCATTATAACAGCACTCGGTGACATTTTTCTTGCACATTTTAGTGTTTTCTGACTGTCCATTCGATCTGGAATACCTAACCTAGTCTGCTGTGGCATTGCCTGTGAGCCTACTATGGAACATAGTTTGCTTTCCCTCATTCCTGGTTGTCCCTTCCAGATTAAGAAAAATTAAACCAGACAAGCCCCAGCTGGGGCTCTGGACAAGTTTTACATAAAAGGGCAAGTTGTACTAAATGTGTTAGTGTGGGTGAGTTTATGTTGAAGAATAAAATATATTTTTGCATTAAAACATTTTATATCTCTTGCCATCCCAGAGTACTTTGAAGCCTGCACTCGGTCTATGGGGTGCTACTCTCCCCCAACATGTGCATGCGCGCGCGCGCGCGCACACACACACACACACACACACACACATGCAGCAGCAGCAGCAGCAGCAGCAGCCCCGATCCTGCATTATCTTCCGTTCAGCATTTGGTGTGGGGATTGTGTGGTGAGGAAGAGCATGAGGATCACCCACAGGCTCTTAACTAAAGCCTTCTGCTTGAATATGACACAGTGTACGTCCATTCACAGCTCATCGTCCAGGACAAATCTGCCTTGTCTTAACGAACTGGAAAAGCAGTTCTCTGTGTGTCCAAAAAGAGCAGAGTCCAGGAATAATGCTCAGATATAGAGGAAAGGTGCCTCATTTGGTCTTAGATTTGTGCTGTATTTATTTTTGCGGCATCACTGTAGCTATTCCAGACAACCAATAATGAACTTTTTTAATGGAAATAATTGTGAATGAAGTGGGAGTCATGTGTGGCCTTAAGGAATTTTCATCTTTCTAAACTAGGGTACTCTGAGCATAGAAGTTGGCTGTGGCTCCCCTGAGTGTGGACCCTGGAGGCGCTCTCTTCATCGGTGCATCTTCAGTTATCCCTCATGCTGATCACTGTTTTTGGGCAATCTATACAGTTAAAATAAACATTTTTACTTGTCAAGCTTTAAAAAGTCTGGACTAAGTGTCACATGATCTGTTAACTGTTTTCTACCTCCCTTCAGTTCACCCACATGTGAAATATGGAGAATTACTTAGATTCATATCAGTGAATGGCTAAGCAGGAGCTCACTTGAGTTAGGGAAAAGCATAGTTTTTCTGTAACAAGTGTTAGTCTTCCTGTAGTGAGTGATTAGCCTCTCCTACTCTCCCACCTCCCAACCCCCCACCAAAACAAAACCAAAATAAAGCAAGAAAACCTTCACAGAATGATTGCGTGAGCTCTCAGACATCACACATTTTTAAGCCCTATATGATTTGCTGTGGCCCTCTGTGTCTCCTGTGGGTCTCATGGAGTGTCATCAGCACGCGCAATTGAATTCTCACTCTGCCACGAACAGCAGGAATCTTCATCATATGAGGACTTTTCCTGTTGCTCCCTTCACTAACATAATGGGATAAAACAATAGAACTGTATTATATTGCAGTTTCCTAGATCGCATGCCCAGGCTCATCTCGGTGAGCTACCTTTACGTCACCTTCAAGGCTCCTGCAGGCTGTAGGTCACCATGTGTTTTGTGTCTACTTAGGGTTCCTGGCAGAACTCAGCTTTTTGGTACTGTTACAACCGTAGTCCCTTTTTCTTAACTATTGGTTAAAGGCCATCCCCACCTTCTAGAAACAGAATCTATTCCTTGGCCATGATATGAGCTTCTCTCACACTTGGCATCTGTCTGTTCACTTGTGCCTTTTGAGGGGTCATCTAGGGCAATCTGTATTATAACGTGAAACTTTACGTCTGTAAAGGGCCCTTTGCCTGTAATGCAGACAAGTGTAACACCAGGTAGAAGGATTCCCACACCAGCATTCTGTCCATCAGTCCATTGTAAAATACAGTGCTTTTGGTGGAAGAATGGTTTAATAGTCTTAGCTTAATTATTGAAATGGGGTGGTTTTTCTTTCTTTCTTTTTTTCCTTTCTTCTGTGGGAAGGAGTGGGGTAGTGAGGCAGGTTTATAGTATGTGAAAAGTTATTCCCAAAAGTTGATTCAGGCCACAGGGGCCTTCTCACGTCATCCACAGATATGCTTCTCGGGCTCTTACCTTTTCATGCTCTGGGATGTAAGGAAAGAGGAAAAAAGCACCAGGAGCAAAGCTCAATGAGGAAAATTAATCTGAGTTACAGATCTCACCACATTGCATGTTGTGGTGTATGTAGTTGAGGTGGCTATCTGCTACTGAAGGCAGTGTACTAATGCATACCCAGAGTGCTCTGCCGGTCTGCTGCAGTGGGAGCACAGATCAGGAGGGTGCACTGACATTTGCATGGGGTTGTGCATGCCTTCATGATGACCCGAAGAGAGGAAAGATGGAGAGGGTTTTTCTGTGTGCAGATGCGTGAATTTAATTGGCACATGTGTTTGTTCTATATCCTAAAATGAGATGGATTTTTAAATATAATTCGAATGTACCAATATTGGTGTCTATGTCAGACAAATACTTGAACCACCCCAGGGAGAAACTGTGTTGCTTTTGTGTCATAGGACAGCCTGAACTTGTGTTTATCTTTCAAAGGGAGACGGACATCTCTCTGGTTCTGTGATGCTATAGGCAGAGTAAATGCACGCCTGCCATATTCAGCATTTGGTTTGGGGATTGCATGATACCAGAATTTCACACTGGAGTCTCTTGAGTTTACCATTCGTGTTCCCCACACTATTTCCAAGTGTGAGGCATCTTCTGATTTCAGCTCAGGAAATTAGTGTCTCTGAAGAAGGCATTAACACAGGTTCCTGTCTGATGCCAGGTGCCACCTGTGGTCACGCACTTGTTGTCCCCACACCTTTTCTGGCTTTTTTCCATGAGTCCATCTTTGCTGTACCCCTCGCCTTGTGCAGGGCAGTGTGGAGTGTGGAGGCAGCATATGTTCCTCCAGTCCTCGAAGCCACCTCCACTGGTTTATTTTTAACATTCAGTCCTTTCTTGACTTAAGTAATTGCTCCGGGAAGGAGCTATTATCTGCTATAAGCTGCGCACATTTAACCTCTCAGCCACCATAACAAGTGTTTATTTAAAACAACCACCATACTGTATTGTAGTACAATTTACACGTGCAGCCCTTTGCATTTCTAGCTTTTCCTGCTGGTTTCTCTGCTTTTGTAGTTTGGGGAGGTATAAACATTTTCAGTTATGGTTCACAGTCATCAGTTTAATGAAGTAAGTGTCTGCTAAATGGACTTGAATTCCAGGCCGCCAGGGTGAGACTTCTGTCTTCGACAACTTGCCTGACCTGGTGGGCCTCTTCACTCATTGAAGTACAGCCTCTCAAACATCTCCTTGGAGCAAGCCCTGTGTGGCTCTACTGTGGCCCCACAGCATTAAGGATCTGCTCTGTTTATTCCTGTCTCTCAGATCTAGAACAGTGTGCGCCACAGGTAGCACCTGTATGTTTGTTAAATCAGTCAGATACCGCACACAGTGACTCTGGTACTGGACACACAGCATAGTTAGTGTCCAGAACAGGGAAGCAGTGAAATCCACTGAGTCTTCCTTCCGTGGTGTCAAAGTGTCATTAAGAATGCCTCACAGATGACAGATTTTATTTTCTGAATGTCTTTTACAGAAGAAATACTGACTAGCCTTCCCAAGTTGACCTCAGATTATACTCATAATAATGAAATAAATTTGGTCTCTTTCCATTCTCTCTGCCAGCAGCATTTCTGGCTGACTCATACATACAAAGAAAAAAATGGAAATGAATGCTTTGTCTGTCATTTGTGTATTTAAATCAAACCATGGTTAAGTTGACTTGTGACTTTTAGTTTTCCAAGCAAGGACTGTTCAAGGCATTCTCTTCTGCAGTTTATTCTGAATCTGAGAAAAAAGAAGCAACCTTTCTGGGCTGAATTGGCTTATTTCTCTTGGAACATTTTAGATGGCTGACCTAAAGAACAGTTCTTAAAAAGCACCATATCATTTTTTATCATATAATTTCCATGTGGATTTTTAAAGAGTTTTTAACCCATGTCTTAGAGATAGCTCATTTTACACGTTATCTGTTCTCATAGTTAAGGAAAATGAATAAAAGTCAGCCCAGGGGGACCAAGCCACTTATCTCAGTGGGTAACTGTGCTTGCAGCTGTGCCTGGCAGTCTGACTTCAGTCCCAAGATTCAACATGGTAGAAGGAGAGAATGAGTTCCTTCAAGTTCTCCTCTGACTTCCACATGTGCACTGTGATGTGAGCATGTGCGCACACACACACACACATACACATGCACACATGCACACACACGCACACACACACGCATGCGCACACGCACACATGCACACACACATGCACACTCACACATGCACACACGCACACATGCACACACACACTCACACATGCACACATGTACACACACACGCGCGCACACATGCATACACACGCGCACACACACACACATGCAGACGCACACTAGATAAGTAAATGAAGAGAGCAGAGCTTAGCTGGAGGCAAAGGATGAAACACATTCCAGCTTTTGGCCAGTTCTTTGTTGCCTCCTTGATTAAAAGCACAAAGATAGAACCCAGCATCCGATCGTATAAAAAAGTGTCTTTCCTAATGCTAGGTTTTTCTCTTTCCCCAAGTTTGAAGAGATTAAAGTGCTAAGTTTTTGGCTAACCAATTGAAAATATTCTGCATTATAGCTCATTCTAAGGAAATGTTACCACGTTAGTTACTGCTTCAGGGACAGCACCTCGACAGCAAGATCTGTTGGCTTCCTTGAGCTTATTGTGGAACTTCTAAAAAATCCAGTCACTTTATTCAGAGTAAATTTTAAGGAGTATTTACTTTTATGAAGGATGTACCATGTACAAACTTCTTATACAGCTAGGTCAGCTTGTGTCAGGAAAGGCTTTCATTTTTACAGTTGAAAGACTGTCATGGTACAGTGTTAGTGTAGATTAAAGAAAGGTCAGATAACATTTTCAGTTGTTGGCAGTTTTCTTGTGAAGTGAAACCTTTTTATTTGAAACAAACAAACAAAAAAAAAATCATCCCTCCTTTCCCCTATGATACTCATGTCAGGAGGTTAAAATGGCATACGCCTCTCCTCTTGCAGAATGCATTCTCATGTTACCCATCACCATAAACTCTTGGAAGATAAGTAGAGTTGTGTATCATGCTGCCTTGGGTGCCTCCATATGTCACAGTCTGCATGATTGTTTTAATATCTAGTCCTAGCACTCTACTCCGTGATTCATTCTTCTCTCTCTCTCTCTCTCTCTCTCTCTCTCTCTCTCTCTCTCCCTCCCTCCCTCCCTCTCTCCCTCCCTCCAGATGTTTAAAAAGTCACAACATTCAATAGTCATCACAAAAAAACAGCTGCTATGGAGTTTAAGGAAAGGATTTTAGGAAATAATTATGTCTCCGTTAAGTTGAAATGTTGAAAACACAGCAGTGCTTGTAAATGCACTGTAAATGTTCCTAAGCCCTTAATAGCATAGTTCTGTCTGTTTGAAAGAGGAGTAAGAATGTGCTGTGATGTGATGGGACAGGACATCTTTGCTCAGCTCAGCCTGCAGTACAGGTGGGTCCAGAGCAGAGGGGTGCATTAGGGAACATGTTGGAGAGAGGCTCCATCCGGAAGCTCCTTCCAGGCCTCTAGTCATCAGGGGGTATGCATCTGCTGTTTGCCAGTAGTGCCGAATGCAGACCTCTCTGCTGATTGTGGGAAGTGTGCTGTGGAGGAGGCGTCTAGCAAGCTTGGATCTGTGCTGTAATATATTCTCAGGAAGCCTTTGCAGTAATCCATAGAGAAACAGTTGGAAGATACTCATTGTTTAGATGGAGACCCAGCATTTACATAGAGAACCATGGTGCAGGGTCTGTAACGTCGCACTGACCCCCCAGCAGCAGTGCCTGGATAGAGGATGTTCCTCTCCAGTGAATCGTCTTCATTTAAAGTGTAGTTTGGAGCTCCCCATTATCATTCTCTGGGCATCCTTCACTTGTGGGGTGCTGTCGGTGAGCCGGACTGGTGTTGCAGTTAAGGTGTTATGCTGGGCTGAGGCTAATCTCTGTAAAGTGTTAGCATTTGTTCATCCTCTTCCCTGTCATCAATCTTTCACACTCGTATCAAGCCCCTGAAGTATCAGCAGGCTTCCCAGAGCTCTTGGTTAAAATCACCTTTGCTTTCAGTAAACTCTGTGTTTCCAGCCGCCCCCTGTGGTTTCCAGGAAGCCTCTCTCTGCATCCCTCCCTGCCAGTCTCTCACTTTATGTCCTGTGTCCAGAAGCCTGTGAGGAGCAATCTCATTATTGCAACTACATCCACCAGCCTTCCTTCTGCAGAGGAAGTGTATACATCTAGCCAGTAATTGGGGTTGCTTATGCAAACTATGAGGAGGTGCGCTATAGACTCGGGTTGATTTCCCACAATAATGACACTTTGAAGCTATGTTACTCTCCCCCTGCCCCCAATACACACACCCTGAACAACCCCTTCCTCTGACACTACTGAAATATGCAAACTTGCCTCCAAGGTATAAGCTACAATTAACTGATTTCTTAAGGTTTTCCCCCTTATTTTTTCTCAAAGTAGTTCGGATTTCCTTTAAAGTTTGATCTTCTTGCTTCCTCAGATTCACTTGTTCACTTTTGTATGTGCTTAGCTCTTAGATCCACCCGGGTAAGGATTATCCATTCACTGAAAGTGGATTCCGCTCTAGGTAAAGCTGTGACGTTTCCACGCTCAACAGTTGAGGTGCCACATTTAGATATTAGAACATAACTTTATTCTGTTGCTGACTAATGCGTCCAAAGATGGTGCTGTGTGACTCTTAATAGTGTTTCTCATTGAACTCCCCTTTATAGTACTGTGAATTATCTCTAAGATTTATAGCAAATACTGAGTGGTTTGTTGTTGTTGTTGTTGTTGTTGTTGTTGTTTTTAAGTAATAGAAAAACTAGAAAATATCCTTTCTCCACGAGCAGTGGTGTGTATTACTATTGCAGGTTGCCTTTAGTAAATAGATTCATGAATACCAAGTGCAAACCTTGATTTGCTGTTTACCAAAGAGCTGAAAGCTAATAATTGTGACATAATAGTGAGATATTTGAAAGTAAAGGTATTCACTTTGAAAGCCACTTAAATGTTTTTTACTCTACAAAGCGTAATAAACATGATTTTGTTTTCTTAGAAATAATGTTAGCATTTTAAAAATACAACCCCAAAAGAGTAAAAAAAAAAAGTACTTTAAAACAAAACCAAAAGTATCCAAATGATCTTAAAAAGTCTTTGTAAAAGCATGCAGTAGGGTCCTTTGACATCGGTGCTAAGGCCCTGTTCTTAGGCTAGCACAGCATCTGGCTGTGACCGCCCCTCTGTTCCCTCCACAGTGACGAAGCGCAGTATCAGCAGTTTGATCCTGTTGTCAGGAGCCAGGACCGTGTCCTCAGAGCTGTTTGAGCATGCAGTGCTTACGTATACTCTTCACTGACCTTAGCTACTATTTAACCTAGACTATTAATTATGTTCAGTTACTTGAGATGGAGAAGCCATATTGAAAAGAGCAAAATCCCACATGAATCCTTTGTATAACTTTCTCTGAGAAAAAAAAAAAAATTATTTTCTCCTTAGTTGTCCTCCTTAAATTCTCCTTGGATTCATCTAGGGAGACAATAATGAGTTGAAGTCATCACACTGTTTTATTTAGTATAGATATTAATGTACTGTTTTATTTAGTATAGATATTAATGTACTGTTTTATTTAGTATAGACATTAATGTACTGTTTTGAATAGTAAGGTGAAATAAGCTGAGTATTCTCAAAAAAAAAAACGGGTGAGACTAACAATATTTTGCAAACTTTTTTCAATTTAAAATTTTGTATTTAATTTTTCAATGTTTTTTATTTGCCTTTAAAATTAAAATACCATTACCAATTACATTATTTTTTTCCTTTCCAATTCTCCCCTAAAACCCCTCCCACGTACCCACACCCCCACCCCTACCCTGCTTCTACCCCCCTCAAATCAGCGTTTAATTTCTTCCAGTAGCTACATCTTCATTTTATGGTCCTAGTTTTATTGGGTTTGTCTTTTCAGTGGGTACACCTTACTACATGTCTCCAGAGAGGATACATGAAAATGGATACAACTTCAAGTCTGACATCTGGTCTCTTGGCTGTCTGCTATATGAGGTAGGCACTATTGATGAATTCTGTACATTGATACACTTCCATTCATGTTATATTCAATATTATAGTTCACATTTATTTTATTCTGGGTGACATTTTATAGTCTGCTTTTGTTGAGATAAATTAATTCATCAGGTAATGACTTATTATTAGAAGCCCCAACATACTTATTTTGTCTAATATATTTTCACATTTTTTTGACAAGAACTTTATTTTTTAATTCTTGTTTTAATAAAATGCTGTTCTGCTTGTCATGTGTGTGTATATATACACACACACATGTATGAGAGAGATAAATGGGTGAATTTTTTTAATGCATTGCAAGAGAATAATATCACAGATTTAAGATACAAAAGTATTTAAGTCTCTTTACCAGTATGTTGTTTCCCATTTATACAAGTGAAATCCAGCTTTAAGGATGACTTCCAAATAGCTAAGCCGTGCAGGTTACCACATAGGCTCAAATTCTGTTCTTAGCAGAGGGGTTAGAGTCCCGTAGACAGGCTCTCTATTACTACTGAGATGTAGTCTTGTAGCTTTAGAAAGGGGTGCCTAACTAACACTTTTCACCATCCTTGAAAGCCCCAACATTGACAGTATCCCAAGTTAGTGACTCCTAGGATAGAATTTTAATTGTACGTCAGGAAAAAGAGTCAAAAGATGGTAGTTTAAAAAACCATTGAGCATCTCAGTAAGCTCTCCTGAATTGAAGAAACACAAAGCATGGGGTCGTTTCTGTGTTTCAAGAAGGAATCTCCAGTTTGTGTCCGTTTTGTTCTCCTGACCCGGTATCATCTGTGATTGTGCCATGTTTACTTGGAAGTAAATCCTTGAGGTGCCTCCATGAAATGGCCTGTTGACCTTTTGTAGTTTTGCTGATTTCAAATTCTTTCATTTAGGGAAAACTGACCTTTCTGGGTTTCTGCTTCCTCTGATGGCCCAGGGCTGCTCACGGGACTTGACAGTGCTCTAGCATAAACTCACACAGTCTTGACTGTGAGGTATTATGGGTTACTGACACAGTAGAGCACATGCAGCTGTGTGTCCATGAAGGGCCCACGCTGTTTATATCTCCTAATGTGTCCATGGGGTGACAGGAGGTTTGGGATCACTCTGGATTTTCCTGATGATTTTGGGAGGGCAATATTGACAAGAGTTGGCTTCACTATATTTTCTTTAAGTTAATCACTTCATGTGTTTTTTTTCTTTTAATTTTTTTTTAAACTTGGCTATGTAGCATTAGAGTAATTCAGACCATAATCTGAAATCAAAGGCATATTCTCCCTTTAAACAGACTACAAGGAGGTAGGAATTGAGTTCCTAATAATGAGATGGGATTTAGCACTGGCAGGAGAAAAGCTGAGCTGAGGTAGTACTAGCTGAGTTAGTTTTAGAGGGAGAAGTTTATGGGTTCTTTCAAGGCTAACAATCTTAGTATCAAAATTGAAACGATTCTCCACATTGTATAACTGCCTTTGAGAGGCAGGATTCATTTTATCTATGATCATTCAAATAAGAGTTCTTTCTTTGACCATTTCACATTCGCTCTCAAGGACCATGTCTTGCTAATTTCAAGTGTTTACCATGTTCACGTTAGGATCTATCTCAATGCATTTTCTTGAACCCGCATCATAAGAGTTGGGAACGTTTACAAAACATTTAATCTGTCTTCATATTCCATATGTCCTCATTTATCTTTTGGTGTAATTTAGCTTTTCAGAACTGTCTGTAGAATCAGATAGATGTATTTTCTATCATAATCCACCAAGAAATTACCATTAACAATGAAGGAGTAGGAAGCCCTTTTTCAGAATGTACTTTAAACTGGGGGAAATTAGACTTTCAAATATTCCCGAAACCTTTGAAAAAAAAAAAAAACCCGGCGTGCGGTTTTAATTGATATGCAACAAAGTCGACTTTACTAATTAAAATCAGGATGCTATGCTTTCCTACACAGACCTTTACATGGAAAAGTAGGTTTTACACATTTCCTTTATTGTTCAGTGCAGCAATCGCATCCTTACAGGGTTGTAGGTTGGTGGCTTACAGTTCAAAAAAAAAGAGAGCTGCCACCAGGCCCGAAGACAGACAGCGGGCTCTCGTCCCTCCGACACCCCCAGAATACTAATGAGGGAAGTCAGACCCTGGAGGTCAGGGAGCGAGTCAATCATTCTCTCGATCGTCTCAGTGTGGAGGATCAAATTAGCCTGAAAAATTCAGCTGCTGGGAGGAGAGGGCGAGCAGCTGTCAGGGGCAGCGCCGAGATGCACTAATGAACCAGATGAATAGTGCAAAAGCTTGAAAATAAAAACAGGACAGTTGACATTTTTCATCTGTCAAAGCAGGAGATGCATGAAAATATACTATTCCTGTTTAACTCCTTAGGGGACATTCAGATTTTTTTTTTTAACACTCTGTAGTATTGAGACAAAAGTAATATAATGAACTCCTATCATATGATAGAGAATGGATGTACATTTACTTAAGGTCTTAGAGAGGTGGAGAGATGGGAGTTCATATCGACAGTGTATTTTTAAGGTGGCATTTTTTTTTTTTAACATTTGATCTTATTGTATAGTGTCCATGCATTTTAAAGGTAAACATTGCTTATGATGGTAGGCCTTCCGTTAGAAATTCTTGCTCAGTGTTATATGTTTAGGGCATTTAAATTGTTATTTACTTTATGTCGACGTGTGTGAGAACTATGCCCAAGGTTATTCTGTGTGAGTGTGTGTAGGTTTTATGTGAAATGTGGGTTAGGTAAAACTGCATGTACAGGCGGGATTCCTAATCCTGTCCCTCTCCTGAGGCTCTGAAGGAGTTAAAGCCCAGCCTGGAGCGCAGAAGACAGATGAGAGCCATTTTCAGCTTGTCCTGTCCCCACTGACGCTCACTGAGTAGCACAGCATGGACCAGCGTGTTTCACACACACTCTGCCTGTCTGGGGAATGTACACATTGTCCTTCCAAAATCAAACTTATTAGCACATGTAGAAAAGGGTGACTGACTCCGGGGCAGCCTGGCACTCCATGTTGTATTCTTGCGGCTGCGGCTCAGAGATTGAGAAGGTTTTGAACAGGATGCGAACATTTTAAATTGAATTTTTAGTTTGTAACCTTGCTTACCAAGTAGCTGCTTGTGCTTTTAAATGTCAAGTTGAAACCATGTCTTAAACTACATTGAAATTCAGTAATGTCTCTTTTAAAGTGGTTCTTCCTCTAAGTCATTTTTTTTTTCTACATAAAACAATCACCTTTGGATACCTTGAATTCTATCTAGGAGTTATGGATATTTTAACACATTTAATGTTTCTGAGACATTATTAAAAGAACAGTTATCATTTAAACTATCTAAGGATCAGTTATAATATAAAAAATCTTTTCTTTCACAAAATAACCTTTTTAAAAGAATATACTATATATGATGAATGGCGTGCATTCTGTTCCCCAGGTCCTTGACATATTTAATTCAATTTAATATCAGCTTTCTGTTATACTTGACTATTACACTGTTGCACCATACTACTTAATAGCTATTTAGTGATGAAATATGGCTGTATACACACATATAGTATCTTCCATTTCTTTATACTATTTTATATTATAAGAATTATGCTAGCCATTTCTCTTAAGGAATTTTAGATGTTTCAAAAATAACATTAATACTTTTCACACTTAGTGCTCAGAAAAGGGTAATCATAAAAATCAAAATGCTCAGGTAATTTTCTTCAAAGCACTCATGATTGTTTTCCACCTCAGCGTCCTGTCCTTGATGAAGTCGCCTTTAGCGTTACTTGGTGTGTACATCAGTCTCACTGTGAGTGTTTTCCAGATGGCTGCGTTGCAGAGTCCTTTCTATGGCGACAAGATGAACTTGTACTCTCTGTGTAAGAAGATAGAACAGTGTGACTACCCGCCTCTCCCGTCAGATCACTATTCGGAGGAGGTAAGGGCTCTTCGTCCCATACGTTGGTTCATTTTGTCAGCGGATTTTACGAAGGGATTTTACTTTACTTAGAAACACAGATGGATGGCCCAGGTGGCAGAGAGAGCGCTTTGATTCCTTACATCTTCTGAGCCTTTAGATTAACTCTGCAGCTCGCGATTTCGAGTGGGTCACAAAGCAACATGTGAGAGAACCATAGTTAGTTGACTTTCCTGATGTGACGTGAACCCATCGAAGGCAAGCATTCTGACCCAGCACTGGTCCCTCGACCTCTTGTGACAGGCTGAGTCCTCAGTCCTAATCTCTCAGACAAGAAAACAATGAGAACTCACTTTGGTAGACTTTTACTCCTGGTGTGTCCCAAATCTGAACTATATACCTCTCAGCCACCTGTCTCTGAGCCTTTTTCTTTCTTACTCCTTTCTCCTTGGCAGTACCTATCCTATTACCCCTCACTGCTTCAGCCACATTCCTCTGGGTGAGTGTTTTAAGGTTACCATGATAGACCTGTTTATAAAATACATTGGATGGGATTGGCAATTTTCAAAGGCTTTCAGATCTGAATCCTTGTGTGCCTTGCTAATGCACTGGAATGAGTTGTTTTGGCACTTACCCAACATGCAGTTTTTCATTAAGTAGTGCCTTCCATTTTATCCTAATATATCATGATTATTTGAGGGGCGTGCAGAATAGCAGTGTCCCAGGTCAACTAAGATGAGCTTACAGGCTCATTTGGGACTTCTCATCTGGGACCTACCTATGAAAGCACAAAGCCTTGGACATCTCCGTCTCATGAGCAACAGATATCTTTGCCCCAGGAAAATAGAAAGGAGCAAAGGAAAAATGGAGAACAATTATAGTGTTCACATATTAAGTAATCTTGTCATACTTTCTATTGTGAAATGAATAGCATCTGGTTCTAGTATTATACAAGAAAGTCTGAGTTCATACAGCTTGAATAATAAACATCTCTAAAGATTTTCTTTACTCTATGTAAATCATGTGTGTTCCCAGAATATAATTAGTACATATTCATCTAATAGTTTGATACTGATAACGAGTGATGCCTACATTTCTGCTTCCTGGCATTGTATTTAGATAATTAGAATATACTCTTAGGAAGCAATGATGCTAATTTAAAGTATTATCTCTATTTGATGCTAATGCTCTTATGTTAGCCATTTTTAATTACTATTTTGGGTATAGAATATAAATATGGCCTTTCACAAAACCAACTTCAGAACTCTAGGCCTGGAAATACAGTAGAGTGTGAACAATAATGCAAAACCATAGCACGAATGTCAGACGCCGCTCTTTGTTGTGTCATTCAGGCTGCCTTCTTTTCTTCGTGAAGCACATGAATATTTCACGTATCTGCATCCTCATCCCCTATTCTTCTTGACTAATTTTCAGACTGTCTGAATTTGCATTTCACATGGTAGCTGATTAGGAGATGCCGAGTGCAGCAGCGAAGCCTCAGCAGGCGGTTACCATGGTGACCTTCAGCAGGATTTTAATGATGATACCACTAGTGGTTCGTTGAAGTCGGCCTGCCTGCAGGGCTACTTCACTGCAGCTAAGTGTGAAGTTGGATATGCGGCTTCTCAGCCAAGGGGCAAATATCAAAGTCTGGCCCAGATAGAAGGTCTTCAAGTTGGGAAAGGAAAATAGATTCCACTTTTTACTTCACTCTGTATCGTTACCAGTTCCAAAAGGAGCTATAAAGCAAAACATGTTATATGGCACACCTTCCAAAAGAGACAGTGCAGTTTCTGGTCACAGTAAAGCGTTTGTCATGCCCTGATGAAATGGGAGGCTGTAATGCCTTGGTAAACATGGAAAATAATTCTGTAAACTTGAAAATCATGCTGAAAATCATGCAGTCTGTATAATAGAGTTGCTTTAATCTGATCAGGAATGAAGAGTTAGTTCTACAAGACTTTGAAATGCTGGTGCTGTTAACAAATGTTTCCCTCCTTAATGAGGAACTAAATTAGTTTATAAATTAGTTATTCCAAATTTGTGGTAGCAACAGAATCCTAAACAGATTTAGTGCCGCTATAATGTCATTAGTGACCTCTCCAATGTATATTACAAAGGCTGTTTATATTGGTTTAAAAATCCACATTGGTATTTGTTAGGCTAGCAAAGAATAGTGACCCTGAGAAGGTACGTGCCAACTTTAGCGCTGAACTTGTCCTAAAGACTCAATCTATAGGTCTTTAATAGTTAAAATGGTAGGTTTCTGTACAAGAAAAATGAAAACAGATAGCTTTGAGTTTGTTGAGAGTTTTCCAGATTCACTGAGGCACTGATATATTTTTAAGTTTCCTGCCCACAAAGGATTTAAAAGGAATACTTCACCCTAGTACCAACACAAGGGATACTTCATCAAGGACTGTGTTACTCGCCAGGCCGCCTCAGTAATAGGAGTTGTAATAACAAGACTTCTAAATATAATTTCAAAACTCAAGAGCTTAAAAACTTAAGAACTCAAGAGTTTTAAAAGTAGGAATTTTTCCAATGTTATATCTTACAAGATAAATACAGTTTAGCACTAATAATCAAAGCAGTATGCTTTGGAACTATAAGTATGAACCTCAAATCTTTCCTCCTGAAGCATGGTGCATAGTACACATGACATAGGCTCTAGACTGAAATATTTCAGCAGTGCATGGCGGCTCTTAAAAAGTGTATACAATGACCTTTGTTTATGATTTTGTTTTATGTAAATTTGGTATTCCTTAGTCTTTTTTTTTCTCCCCATAACACCCTCATGCATATGTGAGTAGAGACTCACTATACTTGAAAACTGTTACCTTCATTTAGATTGCTCTCCGTTTAAACTGTCAAATGGGCTATGACAAAGCAAGCACTTTCCATACATGTGCTATTTATTAGGAGTCCTAAGTGAAGCCTGGCTGCTCAGTCTGACCTCTGCTTAAAACTTAGTGGCCATAGACACATCTTCTTTCCCTTCATGGCTAGTGAAGGGAACTCATTCTGCTAGAAGGTCTATGAATGTTCATGTTTTACAAGATGCTGTTTCCTCTTTGCCAGCTGATCCTCTTCTATACCATTTTCCCTGGCTCTTCTCTTCCTCACCTTCCCCTGGCAGTCATATCCCATGATAGCTGCTCCTTGGTATATGCACCTTCATCTCTCCAATGTCAGGCATCTCCAGCAGCTCTGCTCTTGTCTAGGCCTGACAGATTTTAAATGTTGAGGAAATGAGGAAGTAATGGAGTTGGTATTAAAAAGAAGGAATTTGAAAACAAAATTAATGGCCTAATCACTACTAATTGTTAGACAGAAACTTCTCAAAAGAATTATCTGGCGAGGCACAAGATTTCCCAATGGCATGTTGGGAGATGTGATAGCTCTCCATCACTATTGCTTTCTCGTGTAGGTTTTCTTCTCATTCTTTTACATAAGCATCAACAACTATGAAACATCCTGAGCATTTACTAGACTAAAGGACACACACTTTATCCCTGTGATTAGTTTCTTGAAGAGACACTGAAATGGTCATCAAAATCATGTATTGTTCTGTCAGTTGTCTCTTTACACCTAACAGGAAAAAAAAAATAACTTGAATATCTAGATAGTAAAAAAAAAAAAGTTTTGAACATCAAATGAAGGGCTCACAGATGAAATGAAAATGGGGTAATCTTGTTCCTAGAAAACAGACATAATAGCAGTGCTTTGAGTAGAAAAAGAAAAAGTAAACACTTATGAGACCTTGGAAAGATGGTTACATTATTATTATTATTATTATTATTATTATTATTATTATTATTTCTATTACTATTATTATCGAAAGTGGACTGTTGTTAGAACAATAGATGCTTAGTCATTTTGTTTGGGTAACACTAGGCATTGAACCCAGGGTCCTATGCCAACTAGGCACTCTGTTGAGATATATGCCCAGTCATCTTCTATGTTTAATTGAGATAAAGAATCTCATTAAGTTGTGTAGGCTGAGTTTAAAATCACACTGCAATTGCCTTTCATTTGATGATTCCCTTAACTTAAACCCTCAAGTAGCTAGGATTAGAGGCCTGTACCACCAGGCCCAGCTTAGTAATGTGAAATTTACAATATAAATAAGATGCAGAGTGTATTTCATAGTTATAGTTTGGAAAACTGACTGGTTTCGTAAGTTTTGTTATTGCTCCTTATAACTGAAGAAATTATAGTTTATGAATCAGAATTGATGAATCACTTTTCAGATTATAGTCTCTCTCATTATCGATTAAGTGTTACTCAGTTTCATAGTTCTCTGAACCTTTAACTCAGAGACAGGAATGTTTGTGGTATTACAAACAATTTGTTGGAACCGCATCTAATAAAATTATCCTTCGTAATGTGGACCTGAGGCTCGTATGCACGCAGAACTGGTAGGAAATGAGCTGCAAGCTTTCGCCTCCAAGCTACAGCCTGCTTTTACCCCATTCTGCTATATCCGTCGCCTTAGTAAGGCAGAATGCTCTCCTTCTCTGACTTCCTGGCAGACTAGAGAAGAGTCTGCAGGAGAACAGGACTGGTGGCTTACTGTCTTTTTCCTTTCTGGCCTTTCCTGGTTTGGCACAGCACTGCAACCTAGCGCTTCATACACATGTTAAAACTGGCAGTAAATACCGCTCTTCATTCTTCCTGGGACATCCACACACAGAAATAAACAGAAGTGGCCAAAGATAGATTTCATTATTGCAACCTGCGTGCACGCATGCACACACATACACAAACAAATAAAAATCATGATTTTTCAGATATTTAAAATATAGTACAAGATTTATAAAGTTTTCCTGAGATAACAGTCAACTATAGTAATATTTAATTAAATGAAACTGATTTTGTGGGTTTATGGGTCATTGGAGAATCTGGTGTGATGACTTGGCTTTGATAAAACTGGTACTGCATTTTCAACTTTTGGAATCTGTCCTTTTATCAATATGACAACTTTTCTATTAAAGAAACTTAGGTTGGAGACCGTTCCAGTTCATGTAGATCAAGTAGACTTAAGGTATTGACAGCAGTAGATGTGTGGACCTGCTGTGGATGAGGAAGATGCTCAGCTTGCCTGCTTGTGATGCACAAACTACTCAAGATGCTCACCACAGGCAGTTCTGGGCTTTGTAGACTTCTCAGTCCTCCTGGACTCTCTGAAATTCCTTGAGCTTACCATGTCAGAGAGCACGTGTGTCCTCAGGATGCTCTTCTGGCCCATGACCACTCAGGGACCATGCAACATGAACAGGAAGGACTGGGGACTTATGGAAAGTAGCAATTATTTGAGTACATAAGTGAGCATGCGTCCTGAGTAATCCCGTGTATGCTCTTTGGTTGGTGATCTCTTGCTTCCTCACATGTTGCTTTGTCTGCTCTTCAAGTGTCTGCAAAAGGAAAGAAAAGTCTTAAAGATGACAAATTTTAAGTTAACATCTACAAGTACTTCTTAAGTTTTAAAAGTCAAAGTATACCTATGGAAGATTTATAAGGAAAGTTCTTTAAACTTTCAGTAACTACAATAACCTTTGTTTTGAGCTCATAATGTTGTGCCTTATGTAAATGTCAGGTCGAGGCTTGTTCTCAAGTTTTTGAAGTTAGTAGAAGTTTATTAGTAATATAAAACATTTGAATTTAATAAGTCAAATATTTATTTATCAATAGTTTCTCAAATTCTAATAGAATTTTATGAATTATGTAGGGTTGTTAGGTAAAAATTAGCCAGAACTGTATTGTTGCTGGGAAGTCTGTCTTAGCATAACCTTATAATAATGCCAAAATGAATACCATTATAGTCTTCGTCACAGGGTTTTAAAGGTGCATCTTATCAAGTGATTTTACAACCTTTAGAATTAATGTAGTCATAGTCCAAGGGAGATAAAAATATTTACTATAGAGTGTGTAGATACTGAATTGAATATTACTGCTGTGCTATTATTTAAAGTCCCATCCAGTGTTATCTAAGATATTGTGAACATTTGGCTTTTCTTCTTAAAAAAATTATTTTAGTAAATTTCATATTTTCATCACTGTCCTATTTGGCCACTTTACTAAAGGTTGCCGTGAAAGATTAAGCTGTGAGTTATGTGTGTGTGTGTGTGTGTGTGTGTGTGTGTGTGTGTGTGTGTGTATACATGCCCTTTATTCACCTGTGTTATAGAAGTGACACTGGGGAATTGTTCCTTGAAGACATGAATCTAAAACGGTGCCCTATATTTCATATATCCTGTGGGATCCTATAAAACCATGTAACTTTCTGTAAGACTTTTAGTTTGCTGAATGATCTCTGATTATGAAATGCAGACATTACATCACATCAGTGTAAGATGGCTTTTGTTTTTCTACCCCAGGTCAATCATTAGTGACCCTTTGGCATCCATGCTGGATATGCCTAATCATTTTGTATAAATATCTAAAGCTCCAAATATAGTGGCTTTAATGTATTGGATCCACATTGGGGTGCTAACGTGTGGCCTTGGATACATGAAAATTGGGCATATCTGGAAGGCTGATATAGCATAATTGGTCTCAGAGGGATTAAGGCAGGGGTGATAAAGAAACAGTACCAATAGAATTAGTCTTTATTGTCCTATTGAGAATAGCGGTGGTGACCTAAAGCGATAATACACAAAGAGCCTGACTGTTATTACCTCTACGTGGCTAAACTTGAACTGTAATTGGGTTTGCACCCTGAGCACAATGACTCTTGACACTCTCTTTAATATTCCTGGCTTTAGGCAACATACTTTGATATTTCTTTAGAAACACATAGATCAAAATATATTCATGGTTTATCTACTGAATTTGAAAGCATTAAATTTATAACTGTATAGATATTGTATAGAACCATATTATTAGCTTCTAGTCATTTAAATGTTTTTGTGTTCCTTTTTAAATATCTTGGAAGCACATAAATGTAGCAGTTTTCTCTAGCTTTGTAAAGGCTCTTACATGGATAGGCCTTTTTGACATATTGTATTAAAAACAATAGCATACGATCTTTAAAAGGAGGAGGAAGTGTGAAAAGTAAGCTTTGTATGGTTAAAAAAAGTATCTTTTGGCTTACATTATTATCTGTTCTTGTTTTTGTCAAGGTGATAAATTTGATGCTGGTCTTTAATAACTGGATAGGTCTTGGCTAAACACACACATTCAAGCAAACGAATGCCTAGTGGTCTTAGGAATTAAAACTTAAACAAAGAACATAGGTAGCAATCTTGACTTCATTTTCTTGCCACTTTCTTTTAGCTTGGTTAAAATTATAGTAGTTACTTTCGTTGCAAAGCACTGGATGGTTATTAAAGAATTTCGGAATAACTTGCCTTCTTCCAGAGAGCTAGAGAAGCATTTTTAAAAGATAATACTAAAGGAGCATGCCTTTAGTCCCAGCACTCAGGTGGCGGAAGTAGGAAAATTGCTTCAAGCTAGTGGACAGCTGAGCCTGTGCGGCTTTTCTTAAAAGTGCACACACACGTAAACATTGAGGAAGGTCTTGCATATAGTCACCTTATTCTGATCTTTAATGTCTGACTTTATTTAATGTCTGACTTTTAGAGAACACTTAGTGTCACTTTTTATTTTTATGAAGATACTATATAAGGATTTCCATACCCCTTTCTCTGGAGGTTTGGTTTTGTTTTTTAATTGAGGTCCTTAAGGTTTCAACTCCAGTTTTCCCAGTGTGAGGATCACAGCTCTTAGGCCTCTCAGGCAAGCGCTCTCCAGCCCACTCTGTTTAAGTTTATAATCTAATGACAAGATTCCTTTAAGTTGAATCTACCTTTTGCTTTGGAGAAAGTTCCTGATAGTTTCATGGTTGCGTCAGTTTTTAAAAGAACACTGCAGTTACAATTAAAACTGTCATGGTGGGTCATTATAGTTATAGGATCACATTTGTGTTGATATTTAAGAGAATCTTTAATATAAAGCTTCTCTGATTTCCCCATGCCTTGTACAAAATCTTAATTGTCCTATGAATTGTGATTCCAGTGCCATGACTGTCAGAGCCTTATTGGGTTGCCTGTTATGTATATCAACATGTTATAAGCCAGAGTTATTTGAAAGGAGTTAACCTCAACTAAGAAAATGCCTGTGTGTGTGCGCGTGCGTGCGTGCGTGCGTGCGTGCGTGCGTGCGTGCGTGCTTGTTTGTGTGTGTGTGTGTGTGTGTGTGTGTGTGTGTGTGTGTGTGTGTGTGTGTGTGTGTGTGTGTGTGTGTGTGTGTGTAAGGGGGTACTTTAATTGTGTAAAGGATTTTTTATTCACTTTACATTTGGGCCACCCACCTCCTATAATTCCCCCATACACATCTCTCCTTCTATGAGAGGGTGGACAGCCCCCCCTGGGGGGTATCTCCCCACCCTGGGGCATCAAGTTTCTGCAGGGCTAAGCACATCCTCTCCCACTGAGGCCTGACAAGGCAGCCCAGCTAGAAGAACATATCCCACAGACAGGCAACAGCTATTGGGACCGCCTACTCTCCAATTGTTCTGGACCCACATGAAGGCCAGGCTACAATCTGCTACATATTTGTGGGAGAGGGGTCTAGGTCCAGCCCATGTATGCTCTTTGGTTGGTGGTTCAGTCTTCAAGAACCCCAAGGGTCCATGTTAGTTGACTCTGTTGGACTTCTGTGGATTCCTATCTACTTCCAGGCTCCAATCCTTGCCCAAACTCTTCCATAAGAGTGAAGACCCAGCCCATTGTGGGTGGTATCATCCCTAGGTTGGTAGGGATCTTAGGTTTTATAAGAAAGCAGGCTGAGCAAGCCAGAAAGCACCCCTCCTTCTAGCCTCTGCTTCTTGGTTCCTGCCTCGTTTGAGTTCCTGGCTTGACTTCCTTCAATGGACTACAATATGGAAGTAGCAGTCAAGTATTTTCCTCCCCAACTTGTTTTTGGTCATAGGATTTCTAACACTATGATGAAACACCACCTTGTAATGGCTGTTATTGCTAGCAATCTCTTGAAACACAAACGACCTACAGTCTGCCCTTTGCTGTGTGAAAGGCTATCTCGCCCTTGCTCAGAGGCAGCCATGGAGAAACCTGTAGACCAAGTTAGAATTTTTCTATGATGGTTAACACATAGTTCTTAAAAAGTCTGTGCCTCAAGTGAGACCCTTTCAGTTCAAATCTACCTCCTGCCTTCTAAAGCCTTTATGATCTTGGACCGTTGCTGATTTATAAAACTGGGCTGCATTGGTATTTAGGAAGATTGAATATGTTAAGTCATACAAAGGTTTTATAACAAATTTCACTCGTAAGTATATTGAGGTTTGTGTATTCCATATCCTACAGATCTGTCAGTGGTAAATCTGTCAGTAATTCCACCGGCAAAGAAAACCTTATGGCAACAGTTTTTTTGTTGTTGTTGTTTTGTTTTTTTAACTGTTGGGGACATATAAAAGGGAGTGCAGAGCAAGCCCTGTTTGTTCAGCATTGCCTTCATCTACTGTGGCCTCTGGAATCCTCCAGGCTCTTCCTGTACAGCTCTCATCGGGGTAGTGTACTGCTCAGCTGCCCACTGGTGCCCCACCTCTGTTTCTCCTTGTTGCTAGTCCTTTCCCCATTGGAGGACCCCTGTAATCTCTGTTGTCTTCAGCTATGTTCTATTCTCCCTGTGCTTGTGGTTAATTCCTCTTCAGTGCTTCAGGGCTGGCCATTGGTTGTTCACTGGCTACAGAGAGCAGCCTGTTCTGAAGTTCTCTGACAGGGATGCTTCCGAGCTAGCTTGTATGGTGTGGCAAGGTTACAAAGTAAACTGTTACTCTGCCCACTGATATCTTGGTTGACCTATGAGGACTTTTGTAACCTAGTTACCGTTCTCTGCTATTTTTTCTGCCTCCTTTCTCATTCTTATTTCTAAATAGAATTTCTTACAACTCGGTCATCTGGTAGGACACGCTGTCTTTTTAAACATAAGAATCATCATCAGCCAGGCAGTGATGGTACACGCCTTTAATCCCAGCACTTGGGAGGCAGAGGCAGGTGGATTTCTGAGTTCGAGGACAGCCTGGTCTACAGAGTGAGTTCCAGGACAGCCAGGGCTATACAGAGAAACACTGTCTCGAACCCCCCCCCCCAAAAAAAAGAATCATCATCTATGGGCTCTTTCCCACAGCTTTTTGTGAACATATGTTTTATTAGATCAACATAATAAAATATCTTACATTTTGTCAAGTTATTAAAAGCACTTTCAATACCATTCCATGTTCTTTTGAAAGGAATATATATTAATATTGTCAGGCCTTCTTGGTGAATATAACATTACTTCATCCAACATTGTGTTCTCCAAATGTGACTGAAGCTAAATCATTATGTTTTATTCTGATAGACTGAATAATGAGTTGGAAATGGGCCAGTATTTCTGATGACGAGCTCTAGCCTCACTCTGTAACAGGTAGAGAACGGCACAGACTGAAACGCTCCTTCAGCAGGCTGCGTGCTGCCTCCCCCTCACTCCCTTTACCATGCCTGCTAGCTCTCTGCCCACTCTTCCTCCCTCAGAACATTTCCCTGGTTTTAGCCTTACCAGTACCAACAGGTTCTGCCCATAGAGCTCATCAGTATATGTACAATGAAGGGCATGAAGAAATGCAGGCATTTAATTTAATACCAAAGTGCTTTGCTTATCTGCATGCCAGAATGTTCTCAAAATGTCTAAACTCTTGCTAATGACAGCAGGTACTGAGCAGGAAGATGTCGGTGTAAAGATGCTGATACAAAGAGACACATAATTTGCCAAACAAAAGTTATTGGAATTGAGAATAAAACTCAATATTCTAATTGTTGAGCCTGGAAAAGAAGGTTTCTTAACCTTTGAGGATTTTTCCCCTTGGTGTATAGATCTCAGCTCTCTCCTTTATAAAGTGGGAACATTTAAATGCTACTTTGCATACTTATGTATTCATACTCTACCATGTTGACAAAAAGAACACTGAAGTACAAAATTTTATACATTCCTATCTATATACAATAACATGTGATAAATGTATCTGATTGACATGTACTCTCATTACTTTATATGGAAAACTTGTGCTTGCCAAATCTAATGTATTAAATTCTAGATCAGGTACAGTGTGCAAATCTATAGTTAACTAGAAGCCTCCTATAGCTAAAATAGTTAGAACTATTCAAGATTATGCTCTTCAAAATTAAGGAGGCTGATACTAACTTTTGCTTTGTTTGGTTTTCAGCTACGACAGTTAGTTAATATATGCATCAACCCAGATCCAGAGAAGCGACCAGACATCGCCTATGTTTATGATGTGGCAAAGAGAATGCATGCATGTACCGCAAGCAGCTAAACTGTACAAGATCCTGAAGACGGCAACCAAAATAACTTCAAAGTGCTTTCGTGCAGATCATACCTCCCTGCTTATTATATCTGGGTGTTAAAATTACTATCTCAGAGCTAATGCGCTTTGAATCCTTAACCAGTTTTCATATGAGCTTCATTTTTCTACCAGGCTCAGTCACTTTCCCAATCCACAACTTTGGGGTGCTCAGACTGCATCAAGAGTGCAAGCACAGCAAGAGTTTTTCATGGCCTAAGGTTTGAGAGTCCTGTAGTGTTTCTGCTGATAGATTGTGTTTGTAGACAGTGCCAAACGGTGAAGAACACACACCTGGGCACACGTCCAGAGGGATGCGGAACCTGAGGAAGGACCTGAGTGAGCGTTTTTTTTTGACTTGTTTGCTTTTAAGTCACTTAATGGACATTGTAGTGGACACAATTGTGAACTTCTCTGATTTGGGGGGTTTTTTGTTTGTTCGTTTTTGGTTTTTTTGGGGGGTATTATTTTTTTAAAGTTTGAAATACATGTTCTAGTTCTTAGCATTAGAGTTTTCAAATATAATCCTTAGAATATATGCAGACAGAAACTTTTTGAGAAAGATTTAAAATTTTTAGTTTATACATTCAAAATGCAATGATTAAATGTGAAAACGTAAAGGACAAAATGTGAGTTGGACACTGAAAATCTTGTGTTTTAATGCCTTTGAAAGCCATTTTTGTGTTTAAATGGTATAAATGAACCCATTTTAAGAAGTGGTTAAGGACTTGTTTGCCTGGCGTGATAGTCAATTTTAACATGCATACTGCCCAAGGCTTTGTGTGTTAGTGTACATTTGAAGAATATTCTTGGAATAATCTTGCAGCAACTATAGTTTGATATCTTTACAAATCTAAATACAGTTAACTCATAACCATACACTGTAATGTAAGCATATATTTTTATTCATATATTGAATTGAAGTTTTGATCAGTTCCCCTTCAGAATTTGTTTTTTACTCAATTTACTTTCTTATTTATATTGTGTGTGCATTTTATTCATTAAATGTTTCAGATTTTCTGAGAATGAATTCCCTTTTTAAAAGATATTTGGTATGCCAACACTTTTCTAAGATTGAAACTTTTTTTTAAACGTTTGGGCCATTCTATGTGCATCTGTTCTATCTTGTTAGAAAGAAAAGGCACATGTTAAAATGTGCCTGTGAATGTTGACGTCGTTTGACAGGGCTATAGTTTAAGAGTATGTTTTAGAGCATGTTTAATGATAAGAAGACTGACCGTACTGAAGACACAACTGTTAGGAGAGCAGCATTTCTGAGGAGATGTTTGGAGTAAAGTACTGTATTTGTATATGAAGATGACAGACATAGAGATGCTCATTTTAGTTAAGAAAAAATTTAAAAAGGAGAGCTATTTAGGAAACCCTGAGGTGGAAGTTTGTTTTTCCTGAAAGTCTTCATCTTAATACCAACCAATTTCTTCAAAGAATTGTGGAGCCAAAGAACAGAGTGGTCGTGGCTGTTGCAGAACCCTGTGTGCCGTGATAGAGCGTTGGGAAGGCTTATCCTGCTGGTCGGTTGAGCAGCCCTGTGTTCAGGGAGCTTGTACTCTGGCTGATAGAGTTCCTGTGTTTGTTTTCTCACAGAGTATTCTTTCTATAGTTATTTTTAAATAACTTGTAAATTTTCAAAATAATGTCTTGTCTTTTAATTCACTGTGTATGCTGTCTTAGACAAAGGAAACCTGGTTGTTCTTTTGTCTTGAAGGCTGAACTGGGTGCATCCCATATCTTAGTGACTAATAGCATAGCATCTCCCCAGAGGTGTGAAGAAGGCTGCTTCTGGTGACTGTGTTGTGTTATAGCCATTGTAATGTCACAGGACTGACCGAGAGGATCTGGTGACTGTGTTGTGTTATAGCCATTGTAATGTCACAGGACTGACCAAGAGGATCTGGTGACTGTGCTGTGTTATAGCCATTGTAATGTCACAGGACTGACCGAGAGGATCTGGTGACTGTGTTGTGTTATAGCCATTGCAATGTCACAGGACTGACCGAGAGGAAATATCCCCTGCCTACAAGAGTTGTTCTCTTTCCACCTTTAAAAACCTGGTGGTGGTGGTACGCACCTTTAATCTCAGCACTTGGGGGGGGTGGAACCTGGTGGTGGTGGTACGCACTTTTAATCTCAGCTCTTGGCGGGGGGGGGCAGAGGCAGGTGGATTTAAGTTCCAGGAAAGCCTGTTGTACAAAGTGAGTTCCAGGGCAGCCAGGGCTACACAGAAAAACTTCCTGTCTCAAAAAAACAAAACTAAATGAAAATACAAGACTTATCCCCTTGTAGTGATTTTGCTTTATGAATTTGTCTCCTTAAAAACAAAAAGAGCTGAAGAGCTTAATGGTCAGGGATGGTCACTGTCATTTTATACAAAAGGAAACTTTCTTTCAAATACTTCAAAAACTTTCAAATCAAGTCCATGTGTTCATATCTACCCCCCCAAAAAAGAATCCATTGTGTAAAAACAAATTCAGTGTGATATTTGCAAATGGTTATGGAATTAATTAGAAGTTCTAATCTTAACAATCACCTATAAAATATTCTCTTTATGATTCTGTTTATGAGTAAATTTTATATGAAGTTAAATATTGGAATCGATTTGAGTAAGGTCAAATTAAAGGTACGGCTGATTCGAAGCCTTATTTAAACTTGGTACCAGTTACCCAAGGGAGAATGTGCAGTAACATTGGTTGGTAGGCTGAGGTGTGGGGTGGTGAATGAAGGACACCCTACCTGCAGTGCTCAAGAATGTCCAGTGATTGTAAAGATAGAGAGATGTCACCGCCAAGTTGAGAGCATTCTACAGTTCCTTAGTGTGTCCATTACAAAGCACCTATCTTTTAGCCATATACTCCAGGTGTTGCTCTGAACTTTTCCTCTATTTATTATAGACAAGAAGCTATTATTCACACAGATGTTTATTCTTTTAAATTGAATGTACTGTTCATAACCCACAAATGCGCACTCTTTGCCTCCAATTCCCATAGTACTGTAATATGAATTTCTTTTGTGAAATACTTTTTATTTTGTTATGCTTTAAATATACATGCAAAAGGATTCTGTCATTAGCTTGAAAAACTGTACAGTATCTTAATATAAATATATAAAAATAAAAGATGAGTACTATAAGTTTGAGTATCTGTCAGGTTCCCTCCCTCTCTCCTCTCCAAATCGACCCTTGCTCCAAACCTACAGAAGCAGTTCTCACACAGTTCCAGGACTTTGCTGTCTTGAAGAAACCCACACAGTGAAACAGTCAAAAGTGACAACCTCTCTGGAGACTTTGGGGTTTTATGGTTTGGTTTTGAATGTGCACTATATCATGAAACACGGCTCACTAGTCTCTTCAGTGTCTCCCTTTCTGTCATTGAATAAAAGGCATCTAAACCTTAAGAAAGGGATATTCATTTTTGTGCTTTGAACATTTATAGTTTAAAATTTAAGTCAAAACTTTCCATTCCCCATCGCTGCAATAGGCTGCTACCAAAATCTCAAGAGAATGGATACATTTATTCTTCTCTAAGTGAGGATCACTGCCCTGCCTGCCAACTGGAGGACAGAAGAGCTTGGAAGGGTAAATTTGATTTTACAAGTTAGTTGTTAACTGGCTAACTTTACAGCCCATGACTTGTATTAAAGAAATGTTGGTTTCAGTATGTGAGTAAGGGTAGGTATTCATAGTTGCTATGTGTTCATAATAGTCATTTTTACCTAATTATGATATTTAGTGCTAGTTATAAATTTTATTTATAAAAATCTATGTATTCATTTGGAAAGTCAGTACCAGACTTATATGTTTCAAAGTCTTAATGAGTACAACTGAGGCATCACACATTAGTGAGGTTGATTTTAAAAAAATATAAAAGTAGGAAATCATTTCTGAAGTCCCTCAAATTATCAAAAGAACTTCATGGTGTTCTTTGAACAGATAAATGTAACTGCCTTCTGAGAATGGGAGTGACTGTACTATACATTTAGAGTTAGGATTTTGTAGCTCGGGACTCAAATTATTTTCCATGTCAGAGTTGTAATGCATAGGAAGTCATTCCTGCCACAAGCACACTATAGATAAATTCCTCATTTTTCTTGGCTTTACTTTCTGTGTAAAATTAGGATATAAATCCCTAACTAGATGGACTCACCTCATGTAGGATCCTGTGTAGTTTAACATATCACCTGATTGCTTGATAAATGTGGCCGTTATTACATGGCCACATGTAATATGTGGCTGAGGAAGAATTCACATCTGTCTTCTTGGGCTTTAGCTCTGTCTCTTCTCTCTATCCTCATTCCTACAGTCTCATTTTTCAAATGCCCTGATCTGTTCTTTCCAGTAGAACTTCTGTTCATCTAGTTTTTCTACAAAAAAGTTTCAAGTACTCATCCTCAGCTGACTTTTGGTGGGTTTTTTTTTTGGGGGGGCGGGGAGTAGCCAGATGACAATGTTTTCTCCGGTCTACCTTAACAGAACCAAATGATTCATGTGAGACTTACTCATTCTTCCTTCTTGGTCCTAAATGCCAGTAAAACAAGTCTTTATCTTCTTTATGGGGTTCAACACTTACCATGCCTCTTTCATACTGGTGACTGTAGGATGCATCTCTGATCACTGTGATGTTGCAAGTGCATCCAACCTTCTCAGGCCAAGAGGGAAGGTCAGAATAGGGAAGGACTAGGCAGGAACAATGAGAACGGATGAAGAGCTAAGCCAGAAAAAGCTTCTGAAGCTTTCACAGTGGGCTGTGAAGAGACTAGACACTAAAGACTAGAACCTGAACTTAATGTGCAAAACATTGGAAGTTCTTTAAAGCAGCCATTTGCCTGGGTAAGCAGGATTAAGATGTAAACTAAATAAATAATTCATGAGAAAAGAAAAACAAATGTGGGCAAGCACAGGAACAATGGCTATGAAAGAAATTACTTAATAGCTAGATAAGTTGAGAAGAAGCAAGACCAAGAGGAGATATACAGAAGTTGATAAAGAGTGAGAGCCATTGAAATGTTCCACCTACTCCCCAAGAGCTTGTTAAATATTCCTCTGTACAAGGGCCACTTCCAGTTATGATGAGCATCGTGATGGTGATTGAGTGAGACAGGAAGTGACATGTTAGTCAGTACCTAAATGTAAAATGAAGTCAGCTAAAGAACAAACAGGTGAAATAGCTGGTTGGGGGAGGAATGTTGGGATTACAGTGGTTTATCTGGGACAGTCACAAGACTGAGTAAAATGAGGCAAGCAAAAGACATTTGGAGAACCTTTTCTACTTAAAATAACCAATTATTACTAAAATAGTGTGTTTTAGAGTTTCTATTGCTGTAAAGAGAATAGGCTGGCCTTCAACTCCTGTCATAGGGTTTCCATTGCTGTGAAGAAACACCATGACCAAGGCAACTCTTATAAAGGAAAGCATTTCATTGGGGCTGGCTTACAATTACATAGGTTTAGTCTGTTACCATTATGGTAGATGGAATGGCAGCATGCAGGCTGAAATGGTGTTGGTAACAAAGCCAAGAGTTCAACATCTTGATCCGTAGGTGGAAAGGAGAGTCTGTGTCCCACATTGGGCATAGCCTGAGCATATAAGAGTTCTCAAAGCTGGGCCTTGCAGTGACACACTTCCTCCAACAATGCCACATCTGCTCTAGCAAGGTCACACACATCCTAATAGCGCCACTCCCTATGGGCCAAGCATTCAGATGGCTGAGTCTATGGTGCCATACCTATTCAAACCATCACACCTCCACTGCTGCCCATTATACAATGAATGGACAATTAAGAGTGCCCCCAATCTTGTATAGCCCATAGAGACTGGCTTTCTTTCTCTTGGACATTCTCCCGAGAGCCACAGAAGGAATTAGAAAGCTGGATCACAAAGTGTAGCTAAAATCAAATCCACCATTGAAAAACTGACATGTCAAGACATGCCTTGAAGACAGCATCACTTTGTGGAAAAGCTACCACATAAAGTTGTCAGAGATGCCTGATTTATGAGAAGTACAAACCTCAGGGTTGGAACACAAGAAATATGAAGGAAGAGAAAAATCAAGATAACAGACCACCAAAGGCAATTCTCATGATGAAGTAAATAAAAAACCGAATGGAGTGCCTGGTGAAAAATTTAATACAGTTACCAAAAGGTTAATGAAATTCAAGAGAACGGAGGAAAATGAAACTTAAAAGACCATATACTACACATAGGAGAATGAAGTTTAAAAATAACCAGACAGAAATACTCAAAAGGGTAAGATCTGAAGAAATTTAAAAGTGGAAGTGTGCATTCAAGAACTTTGGGACACTTTTGTATTCAGAATATGGAGTGTCTCCTATAGGCTTTTGTTTGAACACAGACCCCAGCTACTAGGGCTGTTTAAGAGGGTTGTAGAACCTCTAGGAGGGGAGCATTGCAAGAGGAAGTGGGTCACTGGGCTGGGCCTTGTGGTTTTTATAGCCCAGCCTGATTTCTTGGTTTCTTTGTGCTTCCTGACTGCAAATAGAGTATGCTCAGTCATCTTCTGTTCTGCCACTATAACCTCCCCACTAGGGTGGACTGTGCCATCTCAAACCGTGAGCCAAAATAAACTGCTTGCTTTGTATCACAGCAATAAGATTCTAGAGCATAGAACAGCTTTAATGGTGTAATAGGAAACACTTGGGAAAGATCTAGGTAGCCAGACTGAGGACACCTAGAAACAGACATAAACAGAAAAAAAATTAAAGAAAAGAAAAAAAAAAACTTTACTGTATGAAGGATAAGACAAAGTAAAAGCTGTAGATATGGTACAGAAGAGCAGCATCACATTTAAGAGCATCTTTTCAGACTAGCAGAAAGGTTTCTCAACCGAACTCTACAGACCTGGAGAGAATGGAATTCTATTTTCCATGTCCTGAAAGAATTTTCAACCAAGCAACTAAGATCGTTAAACCCAGCAAAGCTAACCTACAAAAAAAAAAAAAAAAAAAAAAAAAAAAAAAAAAAAAAAAAAGGCTGGGAAATAGACACATGGCAAGATCAGCAAAAACGCAAAGGCTTCTTGTCTCCAAGCTTAGATTTATAAAACAGTTTTAAGGGACTTCTGTATTCAGATGTGAGAAAAGATACCATTGCATTATAGAGTAATTTCCCACTAGCAGAATAGACACATAAAAGCAAAACAGAAAATAATCAAACATTACAGCATCAAATTACAAAGATAAACAAGAGAACAAAGACTATGATTATTCAAACTAAACAGAAAGTAAACTACAGAGGTGTCTTTACCTGCCAATAATAACTTGGAGGGCTCAGAATGTAGGTCTGAGGCTTAGATTTTTTTCAAGACCTAATTTAATAAAGGTTCTCAAATGCTTCAACCCCACTTCTAGCCCACTGTCCAAAGGTAGGGAAGAAAAGATGGTAAATAAATCAAGGGGATGTAGTCCAGTTTAGAAGTAGTTCTTTGGGGTAATTCCAGCAGTCCAGTTCAGGATACCAAAACACCAATCAGGAGCAGCGGCCACATCATGAAACAGCCATGCCTCCACAGAATCCGCACGAGGCAGCAGGAGTGACCAAGGGGAAGTTCTCTGCCATGCTTCTCTTAACAACGTGAAGATGCAATAGTAATGAAGTGTTACAAGGCTAGCTATGCAAGTGCCCCCTCACTTTCCATTGAGTCCTACTTGCTTCAGCAAAACATCACTGTGAGTCTGCATCATATGACACAACTAGAAATTTCCATCTCATAGCTTGGTTATAAAGTATTTGTCTAGTACCTGCAGGTCTTTGGATCCAATCTTCAGCACCACTAAAAGTGTTGATGATGATGATGATGATGACAATGATGACGATGATGACAATGACCGTGATGACAATGATAATGACGGTGATGAAGGGGGAGGAAGAGAATACATTGAATGTAATCTACTAGATTCTCCAATTTAAAAGTATGAACTAGCTGTCTGAAATTACAACCAATGAATAAACAAAACACTCAACACCCAGTTAATATTCTGCCTAACAGAATGTCACTTTAGAAGGAAAAAAAAAAGACTTAGTATGATATTCCTATCAAATATTTTATTGAACAAAATTGACTGGAACTACAGGAACTTCTGAAACTACAAATACATGAAAACAAGGCTACTATGGAATGATCAAGTAATTGATTTAAAGAGAAGATATAACTGTAAGTCTGCATGCAACTAATGTCAGAAAATCAAATGCAATAAAACAAACACTATTAGATCTAACAGGAGACATGGGCTCCATTGCAGTAGAAGTGGGGTGATACCCACCTCTCATTAATGGATGGTTTATGCAGATCAAATAGCATGGGAACAGTTTGATTACCTTATATGCTTAGCAGACATCTACTAAACATTCTAGCCTACAAATGCAAGCTACAAATCATCATTGGAGCATAATAAGAGGAATAAAGCACAAATAATAAAACTAGAAAAAAGTAAGAACTCAAAGTTTCGGAAATGACACAAATATGTAGATACCGATTTCCACATTATTGAATGAATACTGTGTTACTGAAGGTGAAGGCAAATGTAAAAATTGAAACCAAATAAAAATGGAAAAGTAACAAGCCAAAATGTGGAATCTAACAAAATGCCTCTATAGGAGTAATGTTTATAAGAACCAGTGCCAGTCCCCTCAAAATGCATCATTCATTTAAAATAAAGATTGTATTTTGTCATACATCATCATAAAGATATAATAGAGCTAAAGAGATGGCTCAGTAGATAAAGGACTTAGCACACAAGCATGAGCTGTTCAGACCTCCAGAACCCATGAAAGGAAGATAGTAACCAGATACAGCAGACATATACAACAGCCAATCTGTAACTCCAGCAAGGATATGGTAAGATGGGAGTGGAAAAGGAGCATCCCCTGAAGCTTGCAGGCCACCCAATCTGAAGCTATGGCCATGAGACCTAGCCTCAAATATTGTTGAAGGCCAGTACTGACTGACACAGAGCTTGTCTTTTGACCTCCACACATGCACCACAGCATACACACACATGCGTATACACACACACACACACACACACACATATGCACACACACATGCACGCACATACACACATATGCACGCACATGCACACACACACATACATGCACACACATGCACACACACATGCACGCACACACACATATGCACGCACATGCACACACACATGCACGCACGCACACACATATGCGCGCACATGTACACACACACATGCATGCATGCATGCACATGCACTCACAGTGAGAGAGGGAGATGGAGAGAATAAAGTAACATAATTTATTGAAGGAAAGAAAGAGCAAGTATCAGAGAGAAAATAAATGGAAGTGGCATAAAAGAAAACAATACTTTGTGGGGGGCAGTCTTTTAAAATGATCAAATCTTGCTTCAGGAAGACAAGTTAGAAGGTCAAGGGCATGCCACCCAACATGATGGACTGAGATCAACCTTCAGAATCTACATGAAGGAAAGAAAAGACAGGACTCTCACAGTTTGTCTTCTGACCTCTAAACATACATTGTGGCAGGTGTGCACCTACCCACTCTTCCCAGTGTGTAAAATGAGTAAATGTGCTAAAAAAAATTTAAAACTATAAAATCTTTAGCAAAACTAACCAATAATAGAGAAGTCAAAGATGAGTTAATATTGAAAACATATCGAATTTAGTATCATGAAAATACTGAGGATGACTAGGAGAATGTTATAAAGAACAAACTGATAAACTGGATAAAATATCAGGTTTTTTGAAAAAATATGACCTAGATATTTTGAACTAAAAGAGCATACAATCCAATGAATAAGACTCAGACAGTATAAAAACATCTCCATGGAAAGGTTCAGGAATAGGTAATTTTCCCTGGATTTTTCCAACATTGCAACATGACCCACTATCAAGTGTTCTCAAAATTATTACATAGACTTGGAGAAAATGGATATCTTAAAAATGCATTCACTAATGGAGCAGGACCTGGTTACCAGGATCATTTTAGTACTCAAACCAGTTAAAGACACACAACAAAAGAAAATTAAAGACCAATATCTATGATGAATACAGACTCAAAAATACTCAATAAAATACTTGCAAACAGAATACAGGCATGCATCAAAAAGAAAACACACCATGACAAAGTTGGCTTTGTTCCTGAAGTGCAGGGGTGGTTTAAAAGATGCAAGACAATAAATATAATAAACTACACTCTGGAAAAGCCTTTGACAACCTCTAACATGGCTTCATGATAACGGGTGAGAGATTGTATGGCCAGAGGGAATATAAGTCAGCACAATAAAAGAAAATCACAACCAACGTATTCCTAAATGGAGAAAAGCTTCCAGCGATGCCGCTATGTCAGGAGTGAAACAGGGATATCCACTCTCCTCCCTCCTTTTCAACATTGCTCTCAAAGTACTCACTGGAGCAATAAGGCAAGAAAAGGAAATTGAAAGGATATCAATAGGGAAATAAGTCATCAAACTATCCTTGTTTCCAGATGATATGATAGTATCCACTAGAGATCCCACAATTCTTCCAGAAAGTGTATAGAAAAGATAAACTCAGCAATGTGGTAGGATCAATAGCTTTTTTTAAATACACCAACAACAAACATACAGAGAAAGAAATTATGGACACACTCCCTTTATAATAGCCTCAAATAAAAAATAAAATATTTAGAATAAACCTAACTGAGGAAATGAAGGAGCTCTAGAATCAAAACTTTAAACCTTTAAATAGAGAGGTGGAGATTATACAATGAAAAGACATTCCATGCTTGAGGATTGGTAGAATTAACACTGAAAATGACATTCTACCAAAGTCTATTTATAGACACATAGCAATCCTGGTCAAACTCTGTCTCATTCTTTGCAGAAATAGAAAAATCTTAAAATTGTTATGGAACTACAAAGACCCAACATAGCCAAAACAATTCTTAGAAAAAAAGAAATAATACTGGAAGAATTCCAGTTCCTGATCTTAACACATATTCTAGAACCTTAATAATAATAAGTAAACCAATATGGTATTAGCAAGATACATACATTTAAACCAGTGGAATAAAGTTGAAGATCCAAACATGAGCATGTATAACTTCAGCCCCTTAATATTTGACAAAGATGCCAAAAGCATAACTTGGAGAAAAGACAGTATCTTCAAGAAATGGTACTGAGAAAACTGGATGTTCTCATGCAGAATGAACTTAGACCCCCATCTATGACCTTGCACAAAAACTAACTTCAAATGGATCAAAGACCTAAGCCTGCAACTTTGAAACTCCCAAGAGAAGACATAGACACTACTCTACATCTTATACTGTGAGAAAACACCTCCTGATTAGGACAGCATTTGCCCAGGAGCTAAGGCCAACAACTTACCAAGTGAACTTCATGAAACTAAAAAGCAGAAGAAATGGCCAGGCAAAGAAGCAGCCCAAAGAATGGGAGAGACTCTTTGCCAGCCATACTTCTGATGGAGTGTTACACCAAGAAGACAAAAATAACTCAAAAACCTAAGAATCAAAATATAAATGCCCTACTAAGAAAATGGCCTGTGACCTGAATAGAGAGGTCTCAAAAGAAGAAAAAATGACTAAAAAAAATCACCAAAAAAGGTTTATTATCCTTATCTATTAGGAAACTATGAATCAAATCAAATCAAGTGGTCAATCATCAATCAATCAATCAATAAACACAGATATTTCACCTGTCTACAGTCTGGATGAGAAAGATTAATGAGACAACTGACAACAAGCTCAGGAGGGGATGTGGGAAAAAGAAACCCTCTTTCACTATTGAAGGGATTGCAAAATGATCCAGCCACTATAGAAATCAATGTGGAGAATGCTCAAAAATGTATAAATAAACCTACCACATGACCCATCTATGTCCTTGGCATATATAAAAACGACTCAACATCCCACTCCACACACACACACACATACACACACACACGCATGCACACAAACACATGCACACACACACACGCATGCACACACACATGCACACACACATGCACACACACATGCATGCACACACACATGCGCACACACACACACGTATGCACACACACATGCAAACACACGCACACACACGCATGCACACACACATGCACACACGCGCGCGCACACACGCACACACACACATACACACATGCACACACACCTGCACACACATGCACACACTATTAAGCCATAAAGAAAAAGGAAATCATGAACATTGCAGGTAAATGAACGCAATTAGAAAAAGTCATCTTGAGTGAGAGACTCCCTATACAGAAAGACAAATGTAGCCTGATCTCTCTATTGGAGGTTCCAGCCCCAAATCCTCAGATGTGAGTAAAGAACTTGTAGAAACTAATGAAACCAAGAAAGTAAAATGGATGTCCTGCTAGGATAGGTGTAGGCCGTGATGAGCAATAGGAAGGGGAACAGCAAGACACAAGTTATCTGATTAGGGAAATGGGAGGTTCCTTAGGGATGTGGAGGGAGGTAAAAGTGCAAGAAACAGGGAGAAGGGTGAAAGGGAATAGCAGGACTGTAAAATGGAATACCAGGACATAGGTGGTCTCATAGGGAAAATGGGAAAGGCTGAGCTCTTTAGGGGAGGGGAGTGAGGTAAATACAGTAGGAGGAAGATGCCATGTAAAATAACAAGAACGATGTGTGGAAAAGTCACAAGGAATTAAACAAGCATTTATATAGAACCCTATAATGTATTAAATGTATGTATAATGTATTAAAGTTTTAATTAACTTTTTTCATCATGAGACAGATGGCGCTGCCTTCAAGAGCCAACAAAACCCACAATACCTGACACGAGAAGCCCTCTTTTGAGTTGTTGGCTAAGGCTGTCCAAGAGACTCTCAAAGTTTACAGCCTATTTCTGTAGACCTCCATTAACCCCTAGAGGAGAAATTAATTGCTGAAGATACCATGTATTTCAGAAACAGGGCCCAAAGACCCCTTAGCAGGAATAGACCTAAAATCCCTTCTCCCTGGAACCAGACCTTGTCATGCAAGATTCCAACAGAGGCGACCAACATTTCTCCTTAGTTATGATGCCTGTAAATCACATCAATCATCAATTTGGCATGATAGCTCTAAGGATGAAGTAATAGTATGCATATGTTGGTTTTAACCAACATCTCTCTCATTGGACTTAAGATCAAGAGGGAATACTTGCCAGATACTGAAAACCTAGTTTCTACTAGAAATCTACCTTACTACTCAGTAGTAGTGAAGTGAAGTGGATCTACAACCACTAATTTACTAAGCCAGCACAATTCCTAACAACAATCTATAAATATCTGCTCCTTGTACCCACAGCTAAGGATAGTCTTCACCCTTCGTCAAGGAAACTTCTCTTTGCAACAAACAAATACCACAACAGAAAACTCCAATCGATCCAAATACAGAGTCATGGAGCCTAGTACTAAAGGATACATCTCCAAAATATTCCTGCTTTTAAGCAGTGGGGAGGGACCAGTGATCTGATCAGTTTCAGGGACTTCCTAGAGCTACTTTGAGTTGTTTGCTTCCTGTTTTAATGGACTTCTTGTTGGCTGGAGTGTCTCATCCTTAGAATTTCCTGTTCTTTTGCCTCCTTGTAAATATCTGTCCTAAAATATCCTGTTATTTTGCTTTCCTTTTAGCATCTTGTCTTAAGAAGTTTCTCTCCAAGATGGAAGGCTTTACTGTTAGAAGACAGTTACACAATATGTAACGTGCACAAGATTTGCATGCATGCATGCGCACACACAGACACACACACACTCACACACACATACACACATACTCACACACTCATACACACATGCACACACACACACACACACACTCACACACACATACACACATACTCACACACTCATACACACATGCACACACACACAAACACACACACAAACACACACACACACATATACACACACACACTTGAAAGGAGAAAGAGTAATTAGGAAGGAGAAGAGAGCAGGAGTTGGATGGGGATAAAAGAGGAATGAGGATGAATATAATCACAACATATTATATGCACACATGAAATTGTCAAAATAAGAGTAATTGTTTTAAGAAAACAGAAAAAATAGGAATATGTATATATATATATATATATACATATATATATATATATATATATATATATATATGGAAACAATAATCCAAATAAGGAAAAACATCTCCAGAATGAACATACCTATTTGCAAACTCTTGACTTGAAAATAGTGTTAATATTCAAATGCTACTTCCTTCACAACACATAAGCACAAGAAAGCCTCACAGGAAAAGCAGAACATAATCTAAATTGATGCTTCTCAAACACAATGAACACTAATGTTAATTTTATTATGAAAATTGCTTAATCTAATTAGCTAACAAGGAAATATAATTCAAGAGCACAGTGAGATGACACATCACAATTCGAATGGCTATTTAAGATTTATTTTCAATTTAATTATGTATGTATACGACACTGTGTGGGTATGTGCATGCGTGAGGGTGCTCAAAAAGGCCAGAGAAGTCCGATTCCCTGAGGATGTAGTTGCAGGCAGTTTTGAGCTTCACCTCTTGGGTGCTGCTGCTGGAAACTGAACTCAGGTCTTCTGTAAGAGCATTTCAAGGTACTCCTAATTGCTGAGCCATCTCTTCAGTGCCTAGAATGGCTATTATATATTAAAAACAACAACCTGCTAAAAATGTACGGGAGAAGATATATAGGAAAAGGAAGTGCCACCTGTTATAAAAGTGCTCTAAATTAGAAGCGCCAGCTGGAAGGATAACTCAGTGGGTAAGAGCTCACCCTGCTCCTGCAGAGGACCCAAGTTCAGTTCCCAGAACCCATTATCAGCCAAGCTCACAACCATCTGCAGCTCCACCTTCAGGGCATCTAATATGTCCACAGGCATTACACTTGTATGTACATACTCTACCACACCAAAATAATTAAAATAAACCTTTAAAATGAGCATCACTACCATCAAAAACTGGTAAGGAGTGTTCTCTAACATCTAAAATCATGTCACCTGTCAGTTGGTACTAAAAGAACACTAAAGTTCAGTAATCTGTGAAATGACAATCAGTATCATTTTGAAATCAGATCTGTAAAAATCAAAACTATACTAAAGAACTACATCATCATCCACTGAACATTTGATCTGAACAAAGATTCCAGACATATCTGGAGGAGATATGAAGGAAAAATACTCTTATACACTACTGGGCATCTAAATTAACACAGTTTCTATGGATACCAGACAAAAGAGTCCTCTCAAATTTAAAAGGAGATTTGCCACATTATCAAAGTACCCTATATCTGGGCATTCCTCAGTGGGAGAAGATGTCCCTAATTCTTGAAGAGACTTGAGGTCCAAGAAAAGAGGGAGGTCTGGTGTAGTGAGGGAGCACCCTCTCGCAGGCAACAGGGAGGAGGGATGGGATGAGGAACTCTGGGAGGGGGATAGGGAGGGGGAACAATGGCTGGAATGAAAATAAATAAAATAATTTAAAAAAAGAAATAAGATCATCAAACCAAAGACTCAGTGCTTTGTACATCACTGTTCACAAGTGTAGATGAATAATCAGATCACAAGAATGAAAAACTACCATTTGATGTAGATCACAAAGGAGTGGGATTCAGGCCTGGAAAGAATGGTTTCTTGTTACTGAAAGCAGAACATGTGCATTTTATTAAATGAAACTAGCAAGTATAAAGAATTGAATATTACATATTCTCTTGGTTTTGAAAACTAAAACAAAAAGAAATGATCCGGTAGCAGACTGGTAATAAACTGAGTGTTATAAGGTGTGAGAGTAAGCGACAACAAGAATAATTGAGGGTCCTTGTATGTGATCATGGAGCTTCATTTATATATGGAAATAACACCATAAATGTTATTAATATATACAAATAAACAAAAGTATAGAAGTATATCATGAAGAAAAGGAGATGCTGTATGCAATATCACAGAAATATAAAGTATAATTAGGCATTCTTTTTTTTTTTTCTTTTTTGGTTTTTCGAAACAGGGTTTCTCTGTATATCCCTAGGTGTTCTGGAACCCACTCTATAGACCAGGCTGACCTACAACTCAGAAATATGCCTGCCTCTGCCTCCCAAGTGCTGGGATTAAAGATGTGCCACCACTGCCCGGTTCTAATTAGGCATTCTTATAAAAGCGATATGCTAACAAGTTAAGGAAACCACATTAAATTATAAAATTATAGGGCACACCTAATCTACTAATTTTAACCAAGCAGACACAAAATAACTAAAAAGACTAGTAATGAGAAATAAGATTAATCAATATGAATATATAGTTCACAAAAATCATTTACATAACATGGTTCACTGTTGAATTTTTTTACAAACTTATCCAGTAGTGTCAATGCCCAGATATGTTTTTTTAAAAAGGAAAAGTTGGACTATTATACTGTGAAATCATGATTGGCCTCTTACACAAACCCAGCCAGGATGTGACAAAAAAAAAAAAAAAAAAAAAAAAAAAAAAAAAAAAAAAACCTCTACCAATTGTGTCAAACTCATGGTCCAAAGCAGCCATGATTGTCACCCAATACAAAATTTGTAAAGTTCCCTGAAACATGAGTTATTTTTGTACCTCCATGGCACGGCTCTTGAACATGAATTTTAGATGTCATAGCATCATTTTACAATACAAAAGTGCTGGAAATGAATATGAGTCTAGCCTAGCATCCATCATGAATAATATACAAACATCCTCAAGAAAGTGTCAATACATCCATTTCCACTGCATATCAAAATAATCATACACCACGATCAAAGTCGGTTTAATAGCAATGATTAAAAGATGAGTCAAAGTAGACTAATAAGTATATCACACCACAATAGTATGAAAGATAAATATTTTGAGATTGCCTTAACAGATGTGTGATCATATAGTGAATTTTCATATGCTTTTGATAAAAAGAGATGAATGATTTAGGTCCAGAAGATTACTCCTAGGAATCTTAAAGCTGCATGAAACAAACAATATCCACATCATACTAAATGAAAGAATAACAGATAAACCTTTTCTCTGACATCATGAGCATAGCAAGAGCAGCCCCTGTCATGATTCCTGTGTCTCTATATATTTCTAGAAGTTTTAGTCAGAGCAAATTGGCAGGAAAGTGGTCATATATACATGGAAGCATATGATTCTGTGTACAGAAATACTTAAAGACTACTCTAAAAGACAGTTAAAATGTAAACAAATTCTATAAGGTAGAAGGATGTAACATGTAAAAATAGCAACACTTATATATACCACCACCAAATTTCTTAAGAAACATGAAATTATTTTCAGGTTGAGATATCACCAAGAGGGTAAAGGACTTCCACAAGGAAAATTACACAAAGTTTATTAAATAAAATGAGGAAGTCACAAAAGATGGAAGGACCTACCATTCTAGTTTCATTTATCCTGCTATGAAATAAACCAATCAACAAACAAAAACAAAACAAAATGAACAAACAAACATAAATAAAAACAAAACAAACAAAACCCCGAAGAACCCACCTTCACCAAAAACAAGTTAGAAGAGGAAGGTCTTATTCCATCTCACAGTTCCAGGTTAGTCCATCAGTGCAGAAAATTCAGTACCTCAGGTACTCACATCTTCACTGGAGAGCAGAGAAAAATAAATAACCTGATCATACTCATCTAGCTTTCCCCCAATCTTACATATTCCAGAGCCCTAAACCCAGGAATAGTGTCACTCACTTTCAAGCTGGGTCTTCACACACTAATTAAGTAAACAAACAAAAAAAGTTTCCCCTCCCCTCCAGACATGTCCACAGGCCAATCTGATAAAGATAATCCTTCAATGAGACTCTTGTCAGGTGCATCCCAGTTTTATCAAACTGACAATTGAAACTACCACACTTACAAATTCATAAATTAAAAGAATACATCCTAAAACACCCCTGCTTCCCACATCAATGAACTACTATGATTCCCACTAAAATACCAATGATAGTCTTTTACTAGAAGTAGACAAGAAAAATCTTAAAATTCATGTAGAAGAGCAGATGCACACACACACACACACACACACACAGAGAGAGAGAGAGAGAGAGAGAGAGAGAGAGAGAGAGAGAGAGAGAGAGAGAGAGAGAGTAATCTTGAATAAAAAGAACTGGTTGTATATTTTTATTCAATTTCCTGACCCTCTGTACTTCTCTCTTGTCCCTTCCAATAGAGCGGTGAGGTACAAGTGGATGAGTAGATGGCAGAGCATCTTCAAAGAGGCAAAAGGGAGGGGGATAGGGTGGGGGGTTGTGGAGAGGTAATGGGGAAGGGGGATATTATTTGAAATGTAAATGAATAAAATGATTAATAGAAAATAAATTTAAAAAGAATTGGATAGGGGCTAGATATGGCTCAGTAATTAAGAGCATTAGCTGCTCTTCCAGAGGACCAGGGTTAGATTCTCAGGTTCTACATTGCATATTACAACTCATGTATCTCCAGTTCCACCCTATTCTGGCCTTGATGGGCACTAAGCATGAATGAACACAGGAAAAATACCCCCCCACACATTTAAAATAAACAGGCTGTGCATATTGAAGACCTGATTTGAAGACATACTACCTAAACATTGGGAAAAAATACCAGTAAGAAAACACAAATAAACCAATAGCCTAAAATAGACAACCAAGAAATAAATCTACAATATCCAAGTCAAATGACCCTTGACACCAGTGGTAAAAATACCACATCGACTGGGAGAGAAAAGCATCAATAAATGATGCTGGGAAAAACACAACCCTGGCATCTAAATTTAGAAGATGAAAACTTGATTCCCATTTCTTACCTTGTAGAAGAATCAACTTGAAATCAGCCAGTGACTTAAATGTAAGATACAAACTGACTAGCATAGAGTGATAGATGTGGAAGAACTTCCAAACTACAAGAAACAAAACAAAACTAGAAAAAAGAGGATGATATTAAGCTTAAATAATAACAAAATAAAACTCTTTTATAGCAAAGCAAGGTATAAAGGAATGGAAAGGCAAAATTCAGAATGCAAACACTTGGCATCTCGTCCTCAGAGAAGCTAATGCTAAATACATCAAGAAGTAAAAAGGTAACAAAATACAAATTATCTTAATTTTAAAATTATACACTGTCTGAGTTAATATGTTTTTCAAAAGAAGAAGGTATCGGCAATAAATGAATGAAGATACACGCAATGTCATTAATCATTTAGTTAAATGAGTTCGAAGTGCAAGGCATTAGCATATCACTGTAGTTGGGTGCTACAGAGAAAAGAAGAAGAGCAACTGGTTACAATCAATATACATTGTATTCATTTATGTAGATACAGTAACCTTACTAGTGTCTACAATTAATATGCTTTAGTAAAAGATACAAATTAACAATAAAACTACTGATGAAAAGCAGGCATTACAAACAATGTCAAGGACCTTTAGGACTTACTTTAAAAAACTCTGTTGACAAATGGGAAAGCCTACAGGAAATGAAGGACTTTCTAGACTCACAAGGTGCAAAAATAGAATCAAGAGGACACAGAGCTTTAATAGAGCAATAAAGATAAGTGGATTGAATTGGTCAGTTAGTGTTTACTGATGAAGAGGAGCTAGAAGCAACCCAGAGGTTCCTTCTCACATATTCTCCTTGAACTAGAATATTCATTATTGGAGACTGTGAGTGTGTATGCATCTGAGCTGGGAAAGATGGGGTTGGATATGATTATCCAATGTATGGCCCCTTCCCCCCCAATTCCTCCTTGCTTTACAAAAACAGCACTCTAAGTGTGGCAATATGACAATTCATCATCATGCTGATGTGTATTTCCTGAAGTGCTTAATAACATAAGCATATTTTCATATACTTTTTAAAAATAACTAACAGTATCCTTTTATATATAATTAATGTGTTAATGATGATCATTTTAAAAATTTCAAGTAATGCTATGTAGAGATTCAGCAAAAAGCTACATCTGAGCACACAAGAGGCCCTATATACCATATACAGATGTCTAACTACTGATCCAATTAAAATACAAATTGTAAACTAGGAGACTGGGAGCCATTCATAGGTGAATGACCTTACAGTGGTGAGCAAAAATCTTAGCAAATAGAAAAAAAAAAACAAAAAAAAAACAAAGGACAAAATAAATTGACAATTTTCAACAGTAGAAATGGAGCTACTTATCATCAGTGGAGAGGCCAGTAAACCCAGGAAGGGCTGACTGATGCTTCTATTGAAGATGTAGAAAGGCTCTTTTTTATTTACTGCTGTAATTAAATGAGTTGTTTTATAGTAATGATAGATGCCTGCTATGTACATTCCCAAAAGCTAGAAGAAAGGGAATTTTAAAGGCTTCTCCACAAAGAAAAAAATGAATCAGACAGGATAAATATGTTTAACCTAGTCTAAACTGCACAGTGTGTGTGTGTGTGTGTGTGTGTGTGTGTGTGTGTGTGTGTGTGTGTAATCATGGAAATCAATTAATATGTATACTTCTTATGATTTTACATGTCAATCTTGAACTCCAGGGTCTATTCTACAAAGATAAGCCCAACTATACATGATGAGCCCTCTGTAATGGTTCAGTGAATATATTTACGGGGACCACAGTACACAGTAGTCCAAGAATCAGTGGGGGACAACTCTATAGGTGATGTTTGTATCAAATATATTAATTATTTGGCAACTATTGTGATCTTAATAGAAATAGAACTGATTTTCAATCTCTCCTCTGAGTTCATAGTACTTCCCCTGTCCCAAGCTCATAGAGGCATGGCTCTGCTTTAGAAAGTGAAGCTGTAGGACCATGTGTGTTGCAATACATTCTGATGAACTTGGAAGATGTGGACAACAGGAAGTAAGCTGTTTGCCACTTCTGGGCTCAAGTGGGAAAGAGAGATGCCAGTACATTATTCCTCTACAGTGTTTTGTTCCATATTAGTGCACCACACTTGGCATAGTGTTGCCTCTTCATAAGTACTTATTCCTAAACCAACTCAGAGTGGTACCCATGATGCTCAGTACCCCCAATTGGTGTTTCTTTCCTAAAAGATGGAGGACCCCTCCTACCTAACCACAGATCCATAATTTGTTAATTAATTTCTCAGTAAAAATCTACCTTACAGATGATATTCTAATCCCACATTTTAGTTCAGAATTAAACAAAGAATCAAATGTGTTTAATTGTCACATCTTTTCAGTCTGAAGAGGTCCCTTGGCATATTCTTTCTCTTTCGTGACCTTGACAGTTTTGAAAAGTACAAACCAGTTATTTTGTGCAATGCCCTTCAACTTGGGCTAGTCTGGCATTTCCTTGTGATTACTTTCTGGCGGTTACATCACAGAAGAGATGCTGAGTTTATCTCAGGGCAACATGTCATGAAGTGAGACTGTCAATTTGTCCATTGCTGGTGATGTCAATTTGGACCGTCCAGTACAGTAGCTGACCTTAACTTTCAAGTTCTTTTTTCCTAGTGGATATGTTGAAAGTACATCAATAAGGTGTTTTCTAGAAAACTAGTTTTTAACACCCATTCATCATTCCTCCCTGTTTTAAATATTACTGTGATCGCAAGCAGTGACTCCCCAATTCCATCATTTTTTACATTTAGTAGTTGACGTTCTGCTCTAAGAAATGAAATCCCACTTTCCTCATTTTTTTGTTCAATCTTTTTAGTGTTTTTAAAAATTTTTATAATTATATATGTATGTCTGGATGAGGGTATTTAAATGCAGGTGGCTGCAGAGGCCAAAGGCATCAGAATCCCCAAATCTGAACTTACAAGCTGTAGGGAATTGCTAATGTGGATGCTGGGAACTGAACTCGGGTCTTCTGCAAGACTAGCATAGCTCTTCACCACCAAGCCATCTGTCCAACCATAGTGGTTCTAATTTGCCACTACCAGCTTTAATGGAATGCATACATTTCTCTGTAGTTAGTGGGACAGGCACAGGCTGGCTTCTGCTGGTTCTTAGTGAATCCCCACCAGTTTTTGAGTTTCTGGAAGAAAGAAGCTGCAAGTCTACAGTACACTTTCCCTTTCCTATCTCTGGATCTGGTTAATAAAATGACTCTCTCTTACTTGGTGTATGAGTATACTCACACACATATGTGTACTACTGTGTGTCAGAGGTGAACTTGTGGGATTCAATGCTCTGCTTCTATATAGATCCTGGGGACTAAACTCAAGTTATTAGACCTGACGTAATAACCTTTAGTTGATGAATGATCCCTGCTCCCATTTCTGATTCTTTTTCTCAGTCATTAAAAAGAAATTCCCCAGTTTACTTTTTTGGAGAGTAATGCTTAGAAACACAGACCTGGGTGTGTGTTGGGGTGGAGCTGTCAGGATGTGGAATGAATGTATAGCACCTTCTCCCTCTTCTTCCTCCTCTTGATTCTCATCCCATCCAGCAGCACCATCCCCACATCAAAACAAGTAGATAAACTGTGAGGTGAGCAACAGTGGCAGTAGAAGCTTGGAGAAAAGTAAGAAAGAAGGAACATGGAAAGACTCAGAAATCTTGGCAGGGAGGAGAGGCCATTGACTGACAATGTAACTACTAGCAATCCTCATGGTGAAGTTCCCCAACCTTTACAGTGTGGCTGCATTGAGTTAAGGAATGAAATCAGTGTAATAACCTGCTGTGTTGAAAGATCTCACATCAGCTCTTTGAAAATACCCAAGAGCCACCTTGAAATGGGAGCTTGAACCACTGTAGGGGTCATAAACTTGTGCATGTGTCCATTGCAGATACTCTATAGACTCTATGGCCACAGTTTGTGAGGTTAGCCACCTCGCAAACTCCATACCCATGAGGACTATGGAGGTGACCTTGAGCAAAACTGATTCTAGTTACTGACCTTCCCCAAGGACAAATAGCTAGAGGTGAGCTGAAAGCAATTTGGCTTGAATGTGGCCATGTCCTAGACTCACTCACCATTAGACCAGCCTTGGAGCTGAAGCTGGATCAGGGAGGGGGGCCGCAGTCTTCACTTACAGACAAGCAGGGATGGTTAGTGCAGAGCACTATGCAGTTGTGTGCAGCTCTGGCTGAGGTTCCTCTCCCTGGATGGCACTACTGGAGCGGAAAGGAAGATCACAGTTCAGTTCGTTATCACTTTCACACTTAGATTTACCAACACTGCTTATATTCCCGCCATCCCCCTCGATCGATCATGCTCTGTAGCCAAGACTGCAGATGAGCACCATACAGAGGTGCTGTGGTTACCCTAAGGGCCTTGATTTGGGTCAACACTACTGACTTCTCAGAAAGCAATTGCCAGAGATCATTTACTATTAACACTTCTGTCAGTGTGGTAGGCCCTTGCTAGTTACACAACTAGTAACATCAGGAATCGCCAGTAACATCTCTACTAGCATGTATATATATGCATATATAATGTATATATAGCATATATATTAGCATATATAATGTATATAGGATATATATATACATATATAAGTATATTTTATATATATATATATATATATATATATATATATATATAGTCCCTTACAGGGAGTGGAACCTCAGCCAGAGCTGCACAAAACTGCATTATACTCCCCACTAACCATCCCTGCCTGCCTCTGTGAGTGTGTGTGTGTGTGTATCATATATGCCTGAACTACTAGAATGTCTAGCCTACAACAGAGTCAACTTCATCCTGACACAAGTACCCACTGTTTTTAAAGGTAAAGCAAAATGGAGACGGCACTATGTTGCCTACGCAGAGAGAGATCCAGTTTCGTGAAAACTGACCACTCAGGATGCAGCGTCCAAAGCAAAGTGCTTCCTAACAAAGCTCCGTAATGAAGGTGGTAGAGAAGTAATATCAGAGTGTGTGAAGATGTCAATAGAGAAACACAAGCAATATAGGCAGACAAAGAAATTTTGGAGAATAAATTCCTCCATTCCCTGAGGACTCCACCTCTTAGTGTGGAACCAGGGTCCCCCTAACTCTTTCAGTCTCATCTCTCTAGAGTAATTTATGGTCCAGCTGCAGCCTCCCTGCAGGAGACCCTCCTCCCACCCTATTGCCATTTCCTGGAGATGCAGCCTCTTGGTGCAGATCCAACTTGGCTTTCCCACTGACAATCTTTTTTTCTAATGTATCTCCATTCATCTCCAGCCCTTGAGTCAACCCTTGACCTGCAGAAAGGCTTTCTACCGGGGAAATTCCCAGTGGCTACACTAGCTTGAGATTCAGCAGGTGATGTCTACACTAGCTTGAGATTCAGCAGTGATGTTCACTATCCTTCCCATCCTCCATTAGCGTCTCTCCAGATGTACTTAGGGCTGGAGCAGCCTGCTTGCAGGAGCCTCTCCTTCTACCCCACCTTTCTCCACTGGGCACTGTGCCTCTTGGTTCTGACCTTGGTGTCCTTAGTTCTTTCCCACAGCTTCTCTCAAGTCTTTCCTCTTGGTGCTTTTTTTTTTTTTCAGAAGTAGAACAAACAGCTATTGAAAGATAAGGGGGTGAAAGTTAATCATAAACATAGAAAACTTGTTCAATGAGATAATAGTAGAAAATATCTATTATCCAGAAAGACAAGGACACATAGGCTAGGAGACTTAAAAGGTCAGAGCAGAAAAGACCTGCAACACAGTGTACTATCCTAAAACCATATAAAAAATAAGAGAAAGAATTTTAAACTCTGAAAGTGATGGTGGTGTAGGTTTATAATCCTAGTATTAGAATGCAGAGGTAGATAGATCATGAGACTGAATCCATCTTGAACTATTAGGCAAGATCCCAATTTAGCAAACAAGCCAACAAGGAAATCTGAAAGAGAAAACTATCAGGTCACTTTAGACAGCATCCCCACTCAAGTAACAGGAAAAAAATCAACAGCAGTTCTAAAAGCTACAGAGAAGTGGGATGATACACCACAACCAAGAAAATACCTAGAATATTTATTCTCCAGAAAAGGAGGAACTATGAAGGCAGTCTAAGATGAGCAAAACATGGAGGACATTTTTAACCACCTGTATTACAAAACAGGCTGAAGAAACTTTTATAATACAGAAGTAAAAAAAAAAAAAATTCTCATCATGAAGTACCCTAAAACTAAAATAATAAATCTTACTAGAAGCACAGATACACAAAGCATGAATAGAAAATACTCAAACCTTATAAATCCAATAAGCTATCAAGCTATGGAGATAAGCAAGAGAGAAATAAAATATAAAAACTACTCAAAACAACTAGCAGAAAATCAAGTGTTGGGAATGCCTTTATCTAGCAATAATAATCCCGAATAACAAGTAAATTATTCAACTAAAAGATGCAGACAGATGAACTGGAGTGTGGCTTAAGTGGTAATATGCTTGCCTAACATGCATGAAACCTTGCATAAGAGCCCAGCACTTGGGAGGTGGAGGCAGTAAGATCACAAACATATGCCGATCCATGGCTCCATAGTGAACTGGAGGCTAGTCTAGGATTCCTAAAACCTTTTACCAAAACAAAACAAATCAAAAACAATGAGCAGACAAGCACTGTAAGTCTCCAAAAGACACAATCTCAATGTATTTCATAAACAAAGCCACAAGACCTGGAAATATGCTGCCCACAAGAAACTCACTTTGAAAGTAAAGGCTCATTGAAAGTCAACTAGGGAAGTGATACTTCAAGCAAGGCAAGTACAAAACGAGCAGCATTGTTCTGAGAAAATGGTGTGGAGATAAAACGCTGTATGATAATCTTGCTATCAATAGTATTCAGTCAATGTAAAGCACAAGTAGTTCTATATCATAACATTTTATCATGATGTTTTAAAGTAACAGCAAAATTATGTTTAGAAATCATAAAACTGCATGGAGACAAAAGAACACATGGCTGAGTGAATGATAGAGCATTCAAAAATTCAGAAATTCAAAACTTTTTTCAAAACAAATAGAAATATGTCAAAACTTGAGGGATAAAACCAAAGTAGCTCTAAGAGGAACATTCATAGCAGTGTATCTGCATTTTAATGCCTCTTGAAGAATTAAGAACAAACAAATTCAAAATTACCAGCCAAGAAATAATACTAGAACAGAAATAAATTAGATACATATGAAAAACCTACAAAGAAACATAAAATGTACTTTTTCATGAAAAGGTAAAGTTTGAAAAGCTTTTGCCATACTTATGAAATATAAGAAAAGGTACTCATAAGGAAAAACAGGTATGAAGAAGACATTACAAGTGAGAAATTAGAAGTATAGTGGATTCTTAGAAAGTATTTTTGTAAAGTATGTAATATCAATGTGAGAAGTCTAGAAAGAAACAGATATGTTTTTATACATACTATTAAATCAAGAAGATGTACATATGGATGAACTAAGAGAAAACTATGTGGTTAAATCAGTTAGAAAAGTCGTTCAACAAAGAAAAATCCAGACCAGATGACTTTTCTATATTTTTGAAGAGTTAATGCCATTTTCCCCTCGAAGTAGTCCATAGAACTGAAAGGGAAGAAATTCTTCAAAACTTGTTACCTCAAGCTAGTATTTCCCAGTGAGTAAAACTGAACAAGATCATATTAAAAAGAAGAAGGAAAATGAAGGAAAGCAAGAGGAAGAAACAGTGGAGGAAGATAGAAGGAAGAGCAGGAGGAAGAGAAGAAGAAGGCCAAGCAGGATAAGGAGAAGAAACACTATAGAAAGGCAGCTCGGAGAAATCAACACATCAAACTCAACAGTTCAAAAAAAAAAGATCTTACATTATGATCAAGTATGAAGAGAAACATCATCTCAAGAGATGCAAAAAATGTAAATAAGCCAACATGCTATGTGATTAAAAAACTGGACAAATTCAGTACAAAAGGAACACTCCTCAACATTATACAGATTAAGTAAACCAACTACACAAAATCGTGACCTGAGGCAGGACCAGAAATGATGCATCCTCATGTTTAGGAACAACATGAGGGCATCCACTGTCACTAGACTGTCAACTCAACTAAGCACTAGAAGCCTCAGTCAAAGCAGTTAGGCAAAGCACATGAAAATGAAGGAACAAAGTCAAGTCATTTCTGTTGGCAAACAATTTTATAAACATTTATAAACATGATTTTATAAAACCTAAGGACACCAACGAAAACTTTTAGCACTGGTAAATTCAGTAGAGTAACATGATACAAAGTCAACATACAGCAACCAGAACCTTTTCTAAATATCAACATCACATTTTAGGACAGTGGTTCTGAAGCTTCCTCATGCTGCAACCCTTTAATACAGTTCTTCATATTGTGGTGACCTCCAACCATAAAATTAGTTCATTTGTACTTCATAATTGTGATTTTGCTACTGTTGTGAATCATAATGTAGATATCTGATATGCAGAATATCTGATATGTGACCCCTGTGAAAGGGCCATTTGACCTCCAAAGGGTTGTGATCTGCTGTTTTAGGAGCAAGGAATCATATACACAATTCCACCCACAATAAAATATAACAAAAACTTAAATTCTTAGGAATAAATTCAACTAAGGACATAAAAGACCTCTACAACAAGAATTATAAAACACTGATGAGTGAAACTAAAGAAAGTATCAATGCTTAGAAATACCAGTATTTTCTCCTGGGTTGTAATGAAAAATGTTGTCAAAATGACTATCCTACCCAAAGTGATCTATATAGTCAATTCTGTTTCTATCAAAATACCAACAATATTCTTCAAACAACTAAACAAAATACACTGACATTCATATGCAAGCAGAAATGACCCCAAAATGGTCAAAAGTTCAATAGATGAATGCATAACAGAGGTATAGAAAATAAAACAGTATGATATTGGCAGGAAACAGGGAGATAAGGGAATGGAGAACTCATGAGTAAGCCCAAACAGCTATTCTGAGCTGTTTCTTGACATTCTGCCCCAATACATTACAAATGATAGTCTCATTAATAAATGGATCTCCACATATGGAGAACTGAATCTTGACTGCTGTCTTTCAGCATATACAAAATCAACTTCAAGTCAACCAAATATTTCAATCCAAGACCTGTTAACCCGTATTTGAGTCCTGTTTAACCAGTAGAAAGGAAAGAGCTTAAAGTATTCATTTTCTTTTCTTTTAATCAAATTTATTTATTTACATCCCAAATGTTGACCCCCTTCTGGTCTCCTCTTGTAGAGTTCTTCCCCCACCCCCTCCACCTCGGAGAGGGTCTCCCTCTCTGTATCCTCCCACTCTGATGCATCAAGTCTTTGCAGGATTAGGCACATCCTTTCTCACTGAAGCCTAATGTGACAGCATACTGCTGCGTATGTCCTGGGGCCTAGGACCAGCCCATGGATGCCTTTTGGTTGGTGGCTCAGTCTCTGGGAGATCCCAGGGGTCCAGGTTCGTTGACTCTGTTTGTCTTCCTCTAAGACGGTTTGTTGTGCTTGTAGACAAGAGCCTAGTATGGCATTCCCCTGAGAGGCTCTACCCAGCAGCTGACTGAGACAGATGCAGATACCCATAGAAAAACATTGGATGGAGGTCAGGGACCACTGTGTATGAGTTAGGAGAAGGATTGAAGATCCTCAAGAAGGTGCTCATTTTCTAAATAGGACACCCAGACTCAGGAAACAGAAACAAGAATTGAAAATTGGGATGCATCAAGCTAAAGACCACAAGGTAAGGGAAATTATTAACAGTGTGAAGGGACCATACCCAGAACAGGGAAAATGTTTGCCAACTCTTAACCTGAAAGTAATATCCAGAATATGTAAAGAGCTCAGAGGATGCAACAACAATAATAGACTTAATGTAATGTGAAAATAATCTCAATAGACTTTCCTCAAAAGATGAAAGACCAATGGCCAAACAAATCCATAAAAATAAAAATGAATAGCATCAGCTATCTAGGAAATACAGCCTAATACTACAGTGAAATACCAGGTCACCACAGTTAGGACGGTATAGCAAGACAACCACCTGAAGATGAGTTCTTTTGGGAGTAATTAGAATGGTAGTTAAACTCAATTAAATTTAAATTAGAATGGCTACTACAGAAAACTCAAACAGGCCAAGCACATGACCCAGGATCTCACTCCTTTCCTTCCTCATCTATACACCTAAGCAACTGAACCAGTACAACAGAGAGAATACTACGATGCATGACCGTGTTCATTGTGGCACCATTTATAGAAGCTATGATAAGTATCAGCATAGATGCTCAACACATGAATGGATAGAGAGAACTTGGTATGGACACAGTAGTCTATTATTCAGCCTTAAACATAGCCAAATACTGGCATTTGCATAGCATGAATGGAATTCGAAATAATTTAGGGAAACAACCCAGGAAGGCAAGTGCTGTGTGTTCTCTCCCAGACACCAAAGCTAAAAATGCTTGGCCTGGAAGTAGAATTACAGTGGTTGCTGCTTGGGAGGCATGTGTATTGGTGCGTGGAAAGGACTATTTGGATTTAACCTGAATGTGTACACTCGCATGCGCAATTTTCACACCTATACAGAGCACACTAAACCCTATTCATATGAACAATACATTTGGACAACAAAAAGAGGAAAAAGAAATACTTAAAAGATGTAGATGTCCTCAATTCATCTAGGGATTTCAAAGCTAGAAGCTAGGATCCCTGCTTGTCTCTCTCTTTCTCCCTCTCTCTCTCCATTCTTCTGTCTGCTTCTTTACCTTTTCTCTGAGTGTGCCCTTGCATACACATGTACCCATACCTACTTCTGGACCTATAGTTTAAAAAGGTTACCAGGTTATATCAAAGCCTTATCTCTATAATCACCTACAACAGGTTTCCATTTTTATTTTTCTCAGAATTGAACTTTCATGTCAGTAGCTGCATCAACCCTTGTTTATTCTGTCTGTACAGAAGCAGTCCTTTTCCCTACTGCTGATTCTATGAACAGACTCTCTCTTCAGCACCAGGCTTGCTGGCTTCTCAGCTCCTCTGTCCCAGCTGTACCCTCCTCTCACTTCTCTTGGGGTTCTTCAGGTCCTGTAGATCATGACAACCTTTTATGCCTCAAAGGAGGAGAAATCCAGTTTTTACTTGTTTAAGAGAAAGATAGGGAATGGGAAAGAGGGAAAATGTTTGAAAACATTTAAATAAAAATATGCCTGCTACCCAACCATGCAAATATATGCAGAAGTATGAAGCCAGGTTGGTAAATTTCCCAGGAGGGATCCTGCAAATGGCTTCTCTCTATGAGCTTTCAAATATGCAGCAAGGTGCCTTGCCAGCAAATATTATATTCACTTAACAATCTGTTAATGTGCAGAAAATATCAAGAAAGCCACTCTAGTTTGTTGCATTAGAAATTCTCATTTTTTATTATGATTTTGTTCTTCTGTATAAAAGGAGAATTTTACTTGTCTGCTAAATTTACAAATGAAAATACATGTAGATGAGAATAAAGTTTGGTGTGACAGATAATGCTACACATTAGCTAAATCATAAACTCTTGCTGTGGTGTTATGTTTCCAGTCCTATGGTTGTGGGTGTGGCTCTCTGCAGAACCCCTCCCCTTCACTCCTTTTACAGCAGTACAGTAACAAGCCAGCCAAGATGCAAATGTTCTGAAATGATCCTGACATAAGGAATGTTTTATGTTCAATGTCTCTTAAATACAGAACCCAAGCGTTTTGAAAATAGCATGCTAAGTGTATGCTTCATTTAGGTAGATCTGGCCATTCCACAGCAGGAGAAGGCACCATCTTCACCTTCAAAAACAGATGCTCTCATCCAGTCACCGAGGTACCAGCTCTGATTTCAAAGTCTGCAAGGGAGTAGATGCTCCCACTTTCCTTATTTTACCCCTTTAGAGCTCTCCATGGTGAAATCGCTGTCACCTGCCACTTTGAACTCTCAGGGTCATTCATGCCCCCCATCTTAGCCTTTACAGTTTTCCACGCAACAGGCACTATGATCTATTCATAAAAAACACCCCGTGATTTCATCTTTTCTCCTTAAAACCCTAACATGTTCTTTTCTTTAAAGATTCATTTACTTGTTTTATGTAAGTACACTGTAATTGTCTTTAGACACTCCAGAAAAGGACATCGGATCTTGTTATGAGATGGTTGTGAGCCACCAGGTGGTTGCTGGGATTTGAACTCAGGACCTTCAGAAGAGCAGCCAGTGCTCTTAACCATTGAGCCATCTTTCCAGCTCCCCCTAACATGTTCTTAATCAGCTACAAAATCCAAGCTACCATGTCCTGAAAGAGCTGGAAGAACAAGCAGGTATCTGGTTGTTTCTCATCTCTCTGTGCTCCATTGCACTTTGCTCAATTCTCAGAACACACGTCCCTTACGTGCCACAGAGACGTTGCACTCGCTCCTTTGCCTGAAGCTTCTTGCCCACAGAGTCTGCCACAGCTAGTTCTCCTCTCTCACCGCTGTTAGTTCAAGGTTCTGTCTTCAATAGACCTTCCTAGTCCATCCAGTGTAAGCGATGTCACCACACATTCTCATGCTGGCATCCCTGACATCATTGATTGTCACTTACTACCTTTTTAAAGTATGCACCATGCTTCAGAATCATCTCATCGTCTTTCATAATTGATATTCAGACATGCATGGGTCACAGAGAGACCTTGTCCTGGGCACCCCTGGTCTAAAACCATTTTCAAACATGAAGTTGCATGCAGGTTATCAATTTGGGGCAAGTTCTTATATCAAAAGCATGGGATAGTAAAAACTGCCACAGGCAGAAGACAGTAAAAGGGCATTTATGCAGTTCGTGGCTACAGGGAAAATCTGGAACTGAAGTTTACTAGGGCTTTTTAGACCAGACAATTCAGGTCTGCCACATATATTAAGAAGCACTTTATACTGTTCTATCCTACACCATTGTGGTCTCAGGGTACATACTCCCCCACATGCCACGCATACATGAATATTGGGCCAATTTCCACAAACATCTGCTTGCAGGGAAGTCCTGGGTAGTCAAGTAAATCGAGTTTGGGAGTTTAAGTCAGAAGCTGCAGATTTTATTTGGTGAAACAGGTGGTCCCTGTAAGTGTCCACAGTAACAGGTAGAAAGAAGATGTGAAGCCAGTGCAAGGGCAGCCTGCTCAGAAGGCTCAAACGGGTGCTCTCTCCCCAGCAGCCAGCACGGAAGGCTCCCATGAGTAGTTTCTCCCCGCTATCACCCTCTATCTAAAAATAAGTCAACAGGAAGGTCATGGGGTTTTTCAATGTGAAAAGACATTTGTCTAAATGGAGTCTTTTAGTGAAAGGCAATTGGAAGGCTCATGTCTGAAATAGAGGAAGTGCATGGACCAGGGCAGAGAAGGGGCAGGGGAAGTGTGGAATTGGTGGTTTTGCAATTTTTGTCCTGATGAACTGGAGATTACTTAAGTGTTGGGAATAGAGGCAGTTACTTATTTCAGTGGATAAATAGATGGATGAATGAAACACTGAAAGCTGGCAATGAAATGTTCTTAATGTATTTAACTTCAGAAGACAGACACAAGTATTTGAATATTCGACCATCGGGAGATGCAACTTTTCATCTCACCCAAGAAAATCTGTGCAGGTAGTTGAGCCTAGGATTTTTTAATATTGATACTTTTTATAATGAAAATGGGGTGAAACAACTATAATAGATCTGTCTCTATTTTAATAGGTTTATGAGTTCTAGACCCAGATAAACAAAATTCATCCCTGTACGCCTTGGACTTATTAAGTTATCTAAAACAAGACTGACCATATTCTCTTAGTGAACTTGCCCTTTGCTGACATTTCTAACCACTGAGATGAGCTCTTTCATTGTGCACTGTGCCTCCCTGAAGGCACAGAACCCTTGTCACTTTGCAAACAGTGGGCCATTATTTAATGTCTGCTTACCAGCTTGCTATGAACAGAGCCGCTCTTACCGTCCCAATTCTACCTTCAGGGTTTGCAGCGCACTTGCAATGTCTTCAGTATCTATGAGTACGTGTTTACATCCTTTGCCTCACTCATTTATATTTCTCAATGTTTTAGTTAAAATATTAGTACTCTCCCCTCCCTATTTAGCAGTTGAGTTCCCAGGAGGTCTAGGAGAAAGGGGTCTCTCCCCAGTTAGCTGAAAATGTCAATTGCTACTCTTGATCTTCCGGTCCACCTCTCACACTACTTTGTCATCTGTTGGCTTTAAGAGAATTGAGAAGATTCAGAATTGCCTTTAAGAAGTAAAGTGCAGGGGTGAATGAGATGGGTCAGCAACTAAAGTTGCCTGTCACCAAATCGGAATTTGAGTTCCATCTCTGGAACCCAAATGGTCGAGGACAATCGACTCCTTCAAGTTATCCTCTGACCTCCACGTGAATGCTGTGGCCGGTGCTTCCCTCTCCCCTGATACACAAGTTAAATCTAGAGGAGACATTTACTTTCTTTGATATTTCCATCCTCTCATTGGTAGTTTTCTGACAGAGGCATCCTGCCCCGTGATTAGTTGGGTGTCTTCGAGTTTCTATCGCTGTGAAGAAGCACTGGCCACCGCAGCTCTTATAAAGGAAAACGTTTCACTGGGGCTGCCTTACAGTTCAGAGAGGTTTAGTCCATGATCACCGGAGCGAAGCACAGCAGCACCCAGGCAGACGTGGTGCTGGAGGAGGAGCTGAGAGTTTTATATGCAGATTGGCAGACATCAGGAAAAGAGTATGAGACACTGGAGTTGGCTGGGGCATCTGAAACCTCAAAGCCCACCTCCAATAAGACCACGCCTACTCCAACAATGCCACACCTCTTAATAGTGCCACTCCCTATGAACTTATGAGGGGCATTTTTATTCAAACCAACACAGTGGGTAAAAAGATCTTGATCCGTGAATGGTCCAGAGATAGAGAAATGGTGGCTCACTAATGAGGCAGGAAAGGGAGACTTAGAAGAAAGCTCAACAAAAAACTTTATTTAGCATCATATAGACTTCTTCCAATGTACCTAAGGAGATAGGAAAATGAAGGACATTTCTAATTGTTGAACTTGTATTCACTAGACCATCCTACCCACTAGGCATGATGCTTAGGCACAGCCCCTAGCTCCTCTTTTAAAAACTGTCAAAAATATTTCAAGGAGTTGTGAAGATTCTCCAGAATTTTTAATCTAATGATTAGACAGAGTGAGCTCAAATGACTGACAGGCTCAATGACACACAGTCTGATAACAGTGGGTAAGGATGACATCCTGTCTAGGAGATGATCAAAATAAGCATTTGAGTAGCAAATCAGTGGGTGGAAAAAAAATAAGGAAGAACGAGATCTTGAAAACATATGGAAATGTTGAGAAAAGAATGCATCCTTTAGAAGAATTTGGAGAGCTGGGATACATATCAGTGGTAGAACACTTACCTAGCGTGTATAAGGCCCTGAGTTCAGCCCCCATCACTATAAACAATCAAGCCAAGTGGAAAGGATGGTGGTGGTAAAGTGCTGACTGGCCAAGAGGCTCCTGAAATACAGCTTGGAAAAGCTTCTCTTAGAACTCAGTCTTTCCACCAAGGCTGCAGGGCAAGTGAACTTCTCCACTGCTCACGTCTGATGCAAGGTCCTCTTCCAAGCTAATCAAATCTGAGTTCACAAGTCTCCAGGTGTCCATCAGGGCACTGACTCATTCCAGTGTCATGAAGCAAACACAACACACTCTACCAGGTCCAGACTTAAGGCAGCCAATGATAGAGAACTCGGAAGGTACGTCCAAAGCCTCCAGGTAGCATATGAGTGCCTTCATTTTAGGCTGCACTATTACAATGTCCCAGAAAAAATGCATCTCTAGTTTAGGCTTCAAAACATGTCTTGAAAAAGAATCAACTGCCTCATGACTGTGCTTGCCAGAACAAAGCAAGTAAGGAAACCCAAGGACATTTAAACAAGGTATGGATATTGAGTTAGGACTGTCACTTCCAGTTCCCTCAAATATATAACAGATACAGCCCACTTGGAAGAGGTGCCGTACTGAGGCACACCCCCCCCATAATAATGAGGCAATAAAGAGACAAATTAGGTGTAAATCCCATCTGTGGAGTTTGTTCCCTGTTTCTGTTGATTCGTCAAAACACTATCTAGGAAAAAAAAAAAAACAAATAAAAACAACTTTTTTTTTCTCTGTGTGACCAAGATAGCATGCTTTTGGGGGCAGTGCTAGCCGACACAGCCAGTGATCCCCCACCCCCACAGAAAAGCCCCGTTAGCATTTCTCCTGGAGCTTTGTGAGCCTGCCTTCTTGCCCCATCTCTGTCATGTTTTCCCTGCTCCATGTGAGGCTCTCTTCCAGTGAAGGATTTAAAGCTTGCTCTCATGTACACAGAAAATCAGATTTATATCTTTGTACTGCAAAAATGAAGCAATTATTTTGTTCTTCCAATAGATTGTGCTTCCTCTACACTGGGACCCCGTACTACCCACTGTTGTCAGCAAGGCAGTGACACTGGGGTAAGCTTCATTAAGTAGAGCCCCGCTGATACTGACCATTGATCCAGTAGCTAGCTCAGGTGCATTTGGACACAGCATTTTCTCCCTCTTCTCTTTACTTCTCTCCAGGGATAACCAATCAGTAGAAACGACCCTTATGCCTAACATTTTGAGAGGCAGAGAGCAGTTTTATTTCAATTGCCAACCTGTCCACTAGCTTGGAAAATCAAATTTGAACCTCCTACAGGCCAAAAGGAGCATGCAACCTCCCTAGATACTCCTGAGCATGTCTGTATATACGGGACTGTCTAATAGATACCCCTGTGCATATCTGCATATATGGGACTGTCTAAGATCTAGCTTTCTATACATTAGATGACACAGGTCATTATAGGAACTTAAAAATAATGCATTTCAAATGTATTCACCATCTAGAAGAGAAACTGTAAACATCAAACACATTCATCGTTTTTTTTTTTTCCTGAAATGTATTGTTTAGGAATCATCTATGTAACATGAGCAGGCTTAAATTTGGTCCACATTGTTAGAGAAACCATTCCCTCTGGGTATTTGGTGGTAAATATGAAATTAAGGTATAATTTTTGAAAAATTGACCTCTGCTTAGTCATTAATCTGTGATGCTGATTTCTGTAAACTATGAAAAAAAAAGAAGCATTTTCTTCCACTAATATTAACTGCAAACTGTCCCAAATGGTAGCAGATCCGAGTACTAAACCCATCGCCAACCTCCTTAGTCATGCAGCTGCCAAATAGGGGTAATTTGTCAGCTTTCTACATAGCATCCTTTCTGTAAGTGTATCCACCTGCTCAAACTGCCATGCTGTTTCCTGCGCAATGTTCCAGGGACACAACACAGTTTACCTTCAAAGATCCAGCAACTCTGCTTTCTATGTTCTTTCACTTACGCTATGGGTCTTTAGAGCTTTAAAGCAGTCTCGAAGTTTATATAACAGTACTTTTTATTTTCAGGAATGTTACTTGTCCTAAAAAAACCCCAGAGATTTAAAAGTAAGACTTTATTTAGAAGATCAAATACAAGTCATTGTTCCAAAAGCACGACCATGGTGTGTTGCAAGTCAAAGTTACGTTGACTTCAGAAATAATGAGAATGATCTCTAACTCAGCAGGTCACTTTTAGGAAGTCCCCCTCTCCTCCCTTCTTCTCCTCAAAACAGCTCCCTCCATTAGGATGAAGCATTATCCAGGAAAAATTTTAAAAGTAATGTGGCATGTCATGTATCTTCAACATCTTATACTCTAGGACTTTATCCATCGTCAATAACTCATGCTGAAGAGCTAACTTTCGTCATTTTTCTAAGTCTCTCTGAACCTACTCTAGTGTTACATTTCTATCTCTCACTCCTGATGATGTACCTCTTAGGTAATTTCAGGGTTTCGTTAGATTTGCCTGCTTTTGCGCACATATAGCTGTCCTTGGATTTATCTAGAATGTGTTCTATACAATTATTTGGGGAAGTGACTGATAAATTACTATATTTTTTTTCAGAGATGTCAAGTATTTTTAATTTCTAATTCTAGCTGTGAGGGGAGGTAGTTGGCTATTGCAGTATAATTCTGTGTGTATCACATTACAGTCAGTAGGTGACACAATGTACTGGGAGCAGACTCCTCTGTGCTCTACAAAGGGAAGCTTTTTGCTTCATGATGTCAATAATAACAATGGAAACTTCATATCTCTAATGGTAAGCTGTTTTATATGATTTTAATTTGCACAAATCACTAGTTATTTAAGCCAGCAACGCTCAGTCATTGGCAGTATCTGGAGGCATGTCTGATGGGCAAAATAGAGTTAGGGTTGGGTAGGAGGAAGCAAAAAGAGGCTTCCAAGAAATAATATCCAGCCCCAAAGAATACAGTATAAATTAATAATTCTCTACAAAAGACTACCCACCCCCCAAAATCATGTGGAAATTAAGCAGTCTTCATGTACTGCAGAGAGGCATAAAATTAAGAACCAAGTTGACCTTGATGATTCAGAGATGATACAGAAAACGGTAAGTGCTTTGACAAGAGGCTCAGTTCAGATCTTGAGCTCATGTAAGACAGCTTCCACCAGCTTCAGAATCTCTAATTCTTAGGCTAATCACCTCAATAGGATAAGAGCCAGGTCTATTGAAGATACTGTTGTAATATTTAGCCCAGTGCTGGCCTGGGATAACAAACTGTAATATCCCTTCATTTTCTTTGCTGCTAGAGTAGCTGAAAAAAAAAAGAATTTGGATGAAAGGATTTGGAAATCCACATCTTGAAAATAAATCAAATATTAGTTAAGTAAAAAAAAAGCCTTTGTAAAAATGACTTATTCATTGTTTACAAAGAATTTATTTGTAATATTTTAAATTATATGTGAGTGTGTATATGCTGGCATGTGTGTGAGTGAGTGCCCTTGAAAGACAAAGGCATTGAAGCCCCTGAAACTAGGGTTATGGGAGGTTTGTGAACCAGTGCAGGTGCTGGGAACTGGTCCTCTGAAAGATCAGCAAGCACTCTTAACTACTGAACCATCCTTTCAGTGCCATGTCTCATCAGTTTTAATGTCTCAGCTTCTTCTAAATACATGTTCAGCTCCACTCTCATCTCCAAAGGAGTGACAGTCATTCTCCCCAGAATCCCTTGTTTTGTTGGATGCAGTTCTATTATATTCGTTGTTACTCCACCATGTCTTTGGCCTACAGATAGGAGTCAAGGTCATTGAATGAGAATAAATGAGAGCATAAGTAATTCTCAGGTCCTGAAACAATAGAACTTCAGAGGTTAATGTCTTCTGAACCGTTATCATTGTTGACTGGTTCTTCTGGAAAAGAAAGAGTCCCTCAGTCTCCCAGTTGCTACTTTGTTAACTCCAACACGCTAGCATTTAAACCTGAAAACTACAAACTTACTCTGTGGCCCATGGATATACCCAAGAATGGTGATTTCTCCTTTACTATTCTTATTAGAACAGTTCCTGCATTTTGGCTTCACTAGAATAACAGATCTGGGAATTTTCCAGTGGAGCTATTAAAAGCTGCACAACAATTCTTTCTGTAATGACCAAAACCTTTTTTTTTTGTAAACATTAGGCTAATTTTACATTTTAGTACCCATAATTTAGTAATAACCAAAGTCTTTTTTTTTTTTTTTCCGAGACAGGCTTTCTCTGTGTAGCTCTGGCTGTCCTGGAACTCACTCTGTAGACCAGGCTGGCCTTGAACTCAGAAATCTGCCTGCCTCTGCCTCCCAAGTGCTGGGATTAAAGGTGTGCATCACCACCAACCGACATAACCAAACTCTTAAGCATAATTTCAATGAGGTTGAAGTGGTTAGAGAAGAGGAAGAAAGAGGAGGGGTGAGGAGGAGGAGAAAGGAAGAATAGGAGGAAGAGGAAGAAGAAGAGGGGGAGAAGGAGGAAGAGGGGGAAACGGGGGAACATATATTTGTAGGTCTGAGAAGTGTACAAATCTTGGTGTAGTCAGGTGTTGGTTTTTGACAAAATTCACCAAGAAGAAATGTCATTGGCTTGGAGTTTCTATCTTTGTCAGCAAGCTACTCTCTAACCTTAGTAAATCTAGTACAACTAGGGTATAGAATAGTAGGTCTAGAATCATTCCAGATTGCCTGCACAATGAACTGAAGGTGCTTTGCCCCATGAGAAGGAGGAATGCAAGATTAATTCTCCCCAGGTTCAGGGGCTCCTACTGTTAGGCAGCATCCCAAGAGCTCTAAGGCAAGACTTGTATAGAAGATGGCACTTCTGAATAACTTACAGGCAGCTGAAATATCTAATCTAGACTGCTAGGAGTCACCAACAGGCACTCCTTTAGACTTGCCTTGTGTTCTACCATTTCTTCATTACAGGAAGGTGGTCCTTTACCTATGGAATGACCTTAGTTTTGAGACTTTCTTCCCCCATAAATTGTATTCATACAAGTATGGACTTTATTCTAAACCTTGGTCTACAATATTTGGTGACTAATATGGCACCACTGTAGCTGGACTTTTGGCTACTTTGTGACTTTGTGGGTTACTTTATCTTTTACTCTTCTCCACCCCTCTTCTTCCATCCTTTCAACCCCCTAACACTAGGTAGGAAAGAAAAAGAGGATAGAGGAAAAGGGGACTTGTACCAAACTGTAAATGCTTATAATGAATACATCTTATGTTATTAGAATAAACAAACTTGAAATTAACTAAGCACTTCTTAGGCTGTAGGGGGAACTCAGTCAGGCAGGTGCTTACAACACCACTGTCAGAACCTGAGTTTGATTCCCAGTATTCATAAAAGCTGGATACAGAGGTATGCATCTGTCATTCCAGCACAAGGGGAGTAGACATATAAATATCCCTGAGGCTGACTGGCCTGTAGACAAACCCATGAGCTCCAGTTAAGTAAGAGACCTTGTCTCAAAAAAAGAGAGACAGAGAAAGACACCTGGCGTTGACTTCAGATTTATACATGCACACACACACACACACACACACACACACACACACTTGTAGATATACATGGATACACATACATACACAAAATATTTCTATATGCTACTTCAAAGAGGAAGATATGTACCATATATATTTACTTTTAAAATATACCTCTCTGTATTACACAACTAAAAGATAAAAAAAGCTTTGTGTGTATTACAGGGCAAATGGAACGTGCTACCACTGTGCAATGCCAGTGGTTTATATGAGAGGATTTCAGTAGGAGGCTTAAGTATGGTCTTATAGAATCCATGAAAAATGCTGACGGATTTAGCCTGGCCCAGATACACTGAACCTGATAGAAGAATAAGTAGGGAATATCCTTGAATACATTGGCACATTGAATACATTTATATAATGGTGTATTAGTCAGCTGTTGAAAAATAACATCATAAAATTGTTGGGCAAATGAATAGAACTGTGGAGAGCTGCGAAGCACCACACCTCAAAGATGGCGCTGGCCGC